>NC_092337.1:311075000-311375000 GCF_046630445.1 Rutidosis leptorrhynchoides | reverse complement strand
GTTTCAAATGATGAGATTCCTCCTGACTCAAACGGCAAATGGATGGAATTTCAAGCTATGGGTGTTAATGGACAACCTACTGCCGTTCGGGCATGGGTTTCCATTATCAATTAATTCTGTTAATGTGATATACAGGGAACTAGGGTACCTGCAAAAAACACCTGGATAGTGGATAGCGGCACTTCAAGGCATATGAATGGACATCTATCTCTTCTTTCGGAGGTACACCCAATAAAGGGAGGTTATGTTGCATTTTCTGGAGATAAAGGTGGTCACATTTCAGCTCAAGGTTTATTGAAGAATGAGAAAGTTAGTTTTGACAAAGTGAACTATTGTCAAGAGCTTGCAAATAATTTGTTGTCAGTTTCACAAATCTGTGAAAAATCTTTCAAAGTAGCATTTGATGATGAATTCAGCTATATTTTGAAACCAGAGTTTGTGATTCCTCCAGAAATGATTTTAATGAAGGCTCCTACACAAGCTGACTTATACATGCTGGATATGAATGTTGTTACTTCAACTGCTGAACATCATCAAGCTTTTGTTTCTAAAGCAACTGAACAAGATTCTATCACATGGCACAAACGCAAGGGTCATTTAAGTTTTCAGAAAATGAATCACCTTATTCACAATAATCTTGTAGAAGGTGTTGATCTTCGATCTTTTCAAATTTTAGGAACATGTGTTCCGTGTAAGAAGGGTAAGCAGAGCAAGAAAGCTCATAAGCTGTTGAAGTACAATCCAATCTCTCTCCACTTGAATTGTTACATATGGATCTTTTCGGTCCAATTCGTTTTGAAAGCATTGATGGAAGTAAGTACTGTCTGGTTATAACTAATGATTATTCAAGATTTTCTTGGGTAATGTTTTTGAAAGAGAAGTCTGATACTTTTGAGAATTTGAAAGTTCTAATCAATCGATTAGAGACAGGTTTTAATCTAAAGGTAAGAAAGATTCGTTGTGATAACAGCACAGAATTCAAGAATCAGTATCTCCCAGGTTTCCGTATTGAACAAGGTATCAATATGCAGTTCAGTTCTGCATACACTCCTCAGATGAATGGTGTTGCTGAAAGAAAGAATGGGGTATTGATCGAGACAACTATAACAATGCTGGCAGATTCATCGTTACCTGTTCATTTTTGGGGAGAAGCTGTTGCAAATGCTTGTTACACTATGAATCGAGTTCTGACAGTTAAGCGACTGGGTAAAACTTTCTATGAGTTATTGCATGGGAGAAAACCATCTTTGAAGCATCTAGAACCATTTGGTGTACCGTGTACCATCTTGAAAAGAAAATCATGAAGTAAGTTTGATTCTAAAGTGGTTACTGGAGTTTTTCTTGGGTATAGTTCTCCTAACAAGCGAGTTTTCAACAATGAAATGAGATGTGTTGAAGAGTGGTCTAAAGTTGACGTCCAAAGGAATCAAACGAAGTGTGCTCCTAAGAGTCATCCTTGGATTTATAACTATAATGAGCTGATTGACTCATTCAATCTTGCTCCAGATCAGATGGAGAATGAAGTAGAGTTACAAATGCTGTTTGATTTACAGAATGAACCTGAAGTGTCTGCACCTACTCCAACTCCAACTCCTTTATCAGCAGTTAATGTGCCAGTTCAAGATTTAGATCAAGATGTTGATTTAGTGTACGATACCTGCGGATCTGATATTTCAAGTGAAAATTTCGACAATCCTGAAGATATTGGAGATACCACGAATCTATATCACGAGATACTCGTTCCTGCGCAACCAGTTCCCAGAACTACAACTGCTCATCCTAGAGAGAATATTATTGGAGATCCAAATGCATGTGTTAGAACGAGAAGACAAGTTCAGTTTGATGGTCAAGTTGATACTCATATGACAGCTGCTGCTGCTTACTACAAGTACTCATGTCAAATTTCCAGAACAGAGCCAAAGACAACAAAAGAATCGTTGAAGCATGTTGATTGGGTCATGGCCATGCAAGAAGAGATTCAACAATTCAATCGTTTAAATATCTGGAAGTTAGTTACTAAACCGCATGGAGCTAAAGTAATTGATCTCAAGTGGGTTTGAAAGTGCAAATTTGACGAAGATGGCAATGTTATCCGTAACAAAGCAACATTAGTTGCAAAAGGTTATCATCAAGATCCTGAATTCAATTACGATGAAGTTTTTGCTCCTGTTGCCAGATTGGAAGCTATTCACATTTTCTTGTCTTTTGCCTCATTTATGAAGTTCAAAGTGTATCAAATGAATGTCAAGAGTGCATTCTTTATGGTAACCTTAATGAAAGAGTATATGTCAGTCAACCACCGGGTTTTGAAGATCATATTCATCCCAACAAAGTTTACCGTTTACGGAGACCCCTTTATGGTTTACATCAAGCCCCAAGAGCTTGGTACGGACGTTTATCAAGTTGTCTCATCGAAAAAGGTTATAAAATGGGCACGGTAGATTGTACCCTGTTCACGAAAGTTAAAGATGATGATATTATCTTAGTTCAGGTTTATGTAGACGACATTATTTTCGGAGCTACTAAGCAGGAACTCGTTGAAGAGTTTGAGCAGGTTATGAAGGATGAATTCGAGATGAGCAAATTGGGTCTCTTACACTATTTCCTTGGTCTACAAGTCAAACAAACTGAAAATGGAATTTTTATTCACCAAGCAAAATACTCGAACGATTCGGTATGACTCAAGACCGTCCTGTGTCGACCCCACTAGTTGTGAATCACGATATTTCGTTAGACTGTGAAGGGGAACCTGTTGATCCTACATACTATCGAGCAATCACCAGATTGCTCATGTATCTCACTGCATGTAGGTCGGATATTATGTTCGCAACATGTCTGTTTGCACGCTATCAAGTTAATCCTAATACAGTTCATCTTACAGCTGCTAAAAGAATTCTACGTTATCTGTTACATTCTCCAAATCTCAGCATCTGGTATTCAAATGAAGACAAGTTTGATCTTGTAGCATACAGTGATTCAGACTATACAGGTTGCAATATCAACAACAACTCTAAATCAGGAGGATGTCAATTTCTAGGTGAAAGGCTGGTGACCTGACAATGTAAGAAACAAACTGCAGTTGCTCTTTTCACATGTGAAGCTGAATATATTGCTGCTGCTAGTTGCTGTTCGCAAGTTGTTTGGATTCAACTCAACTTCGTGATTACGGACTAAGAATCTCTTTCTCTCCTCTTTATATTGATAATACTACTACTATTGTAATTACTAAGAATCCTGTTCAACATTCTAAGACTAAACACATAGGTGTTGAGTATTACTTTCTTAGGGATTGCCATGAGAAAAAGATAATTGAGGTTAAGAGAATTGGTACTAAGGACCAGAGGGCTGATCTTTTCACTAAGGCTTTTGATAAACCTAGGTTCTTTCTACTATTAGAGATGAATGCCATTGTTGATCGAGACAAAGTAATTTCGGATGTTGATTGTGAGGATTAATCAAACTTTTAGACTTTGCATGTAGGATGCATGACATATAGATTTTAGTTTATATTATATGTACTGCATATTTTTGCTTGCTGTCTGCATTTATTTGCATGATTTCTTTCATGTTTGCATGCTAGTCTGTAGATATTTTCTGTTCCTTTTGTTAAAATGCTAAAAGACAAAAAGATTTTATGTTTTAGTATTTTAGGGGGAGTATTTGTTAAAAGAGAAAATACCTAAAAAGTGTAAAATACCTCATCAGAAAATCCTAAAAAGTTGAAAATTTCAAAAATGAGCTTGTTTTGATTAATATGTTGGAGATGAAAAAATTACTGTACTGAGAATTAATAATTGATTAGTAAGGATTGATTTGAAAGTTTTTGTTTATCTGTTGTTTGATGTACTGATAGACGTTACTTACGAATTCTTAGCATTAGACAATCATACTAAGAATAACAATCATCTAAGATTCAGAAGTCATGGACGATCTGTAGCATTTGAAGGTAATCACCTAATTATCTCCGAATCTCTATGAAGTGATAATTGTTGAGGAACTCAACAGTCAGTTGAGGGTATCCCCTATCATAATTGATAATCACTTGAAAAGGTTGGGGGTGGATTTAAGGTTGAGGATTATCTGTTTGGCTGGTGCATACCACGTTGTCACGGGCCTAAAACTTAATAATCAAAACTAAACCCCAAAAATATCAGAGAAAATTAGTTTATGTTGAAGTAAGTGTCCCTTCTCGCTTAAGGTCAAAAAGTATAATTCTTTATTGCGGACCGTTCAAGCATTTAAGGGAGAACACCTTCGAGTTATCTGAGCACACAAGAAAGAAACATGACTTCAAGCATAAACACGGAAAATCCATTCATCATGCAGCTCAAAATCAATATATCAAAAGACAATGATATACTGAAAAAGAAATATCAAAAGAAAATCAAAGTCAAAAATAATTGGCGTATCAAGATGGCAAAGTCCTGAAAATTAAAGAATGAGGAATGCTGATTCATGAAGAGCTCATAAAGAACTCAGATCATTCTTAGTGTGATGCCCCCGCGCAGCTTAAATTGTTTAATCACGACGTTCACACCGAACTATCAAGATTCTTGTCGACTGTAATTTAGAGTTATACCCATTAAGGCTGTAAGTTAGGAAGATACTTACCTAGATATACTCTAAATACATATATATGAAAGTTTATCTTTCGATTCTGTTTTCCATGTCAACTTGAACATAAAGAAGTTAAGGGCCTTGAGATTTATTTCGTGTGATGACTGGTCATCAGGCAAGTCTGCTTTAACTGTAGACCAATCTCCACTGTAAATAATGCGCCTATTCGGATAATCCAATATATTCTGAGATCTGCCAACCAACTAGATTGAAGATTGTCAACACATTGGTAGAAGCCAAAGGCTGACATGGTTATTCAAAATACCGTGAGAACCATCCTGTTCAATTTGAATGAAGTACATGGATAGAGATAATGGAAAGTTACATGTAATGAATTGATAACCTAATAAAAACGCACAATCATAAGTGATGAAAGAATCAAGGATTAATGAACTTAGCGTGATCTCAAAAATTATTGCTCTTTAATGTTCTAGCAATTAATGCCAATATGATTGTCGAAGTGTTCGGAAGGAATACGTTCATGTTTAATGAGGATTGATATCAGTAATTGCATGATAATAGACATAGACTGGACAATTGGGAATGAACAACAGAAGTTGATTCAATATGTCAGTTCTCATCCATTATTGTTAATCATCCTGCTCACAAAAAGAATTGGATTTGTATGTCTTTGCCTATCTGTTTGTTAAATAGTGTGCATTGAAAACTGTAAAACAACAAAGAGATTTTGGTTTGCTTGTTATTGCATTTCATGATATAATGTCTTTCCTTTGCATATTTTTAGTTGCATGACATTATATCTCAGAAAATTCATAAAGATTTTATCTTTCCTTTGTTTTCTGATTATCCTCTGAATGCACAATGACATCCGAAAGAACCTTGTTGAGATCAAGATATTTTTCGCCAACAAATACATGAGATAGAAGTTTGTAGAGCTTGGGACTGTTTGAAGGATTTTAATGGTTTATGGCATTAGTACCCTTAAGATGACATTACACTATTGGATTTAATCTTGTGAAACAGAGTGTTTGAAGTAAGAATATCACTTTGGTTAAGATGTTTAGATTACCTAAGTGTTAATGATCATTTCTTGTTGGATTAGTGATTTATGACTCAAATTGAAGGAATTAAATGATAAGATCAAACAGCTCACTGTTGGGAAAACTAAGTTGATAACGGATAGAGGAGAAGCGTATTCCTCTGATTTGGGTGGTGACGATGAAAAGGATGAAGAAGATGCTGGAACTAGATCTGAAGGACCCTCTTTTGAATATCCGATAGTGATACCTATTCAAAGTCTCAATGAATATGGTGAGGTGTGAAATGTCCCGTTCTTATTGATTAAAAACGTTCCATATTAATTAATTTCGTTGCGAGGTTTTGACCTCTATATGAGACGTTTTTCAAAGACTGCATTCATTTTTAAAACAAACCATAACCTTTATTTCATAAATAAAGGTTTAAAAAGCTTTACGTAGATTATCAAATAATGATAATCTAAAATATCCTGTTTACACACGACCATTACATAATGGTTTACAATACAAATATGTTACATCGAAATCAGTTTCTTGAATGCAGTTTTTACACAATATCATACAAACATGGACTCCAAATCTTGTCCTTATTTTAGTATGCAACAGCGGAAGCTCTTAGTATTCACCTGAGAATAAACATGCTTTAAACGTCAACAAAAATGTTGGTGAGTTATAGGTTTAACCTATATATATCAAATCGTAACAATAGACCACAAGATTTCATATTTCAATACACATCCCATACATAGAGATAAAAATCATTCATATGGTGAACACCTGGTAACCGACATTAACAAGATGCATATATAAGAATATCCCCATCATTCTGGGACACCCTTCGGATATGATATAAATTTCGAAGTACTAAAGCATCCGGTACTTTGGATGGGGTTTGTTAGGCCCAATAGATCTATCTTTAGGATTCGCATCAATTAGGGTGTCTGTTCCCTAATTCTTAGATTACCAGACTTAATAAAAAGGGGCATATTCGATTTTGATAATTCAACCATAGAATGTAGTTTCACGTACTTGTGTCTATTTTGTAAATCATTTATAAAACCTGCATGTATTCTCATCCCAAAAATATTAGATTTTAAAAGTGGGACTATAACTCACTTTCACAGATTTTAACTTCGTCGGGAAGTAAGACTTGGCCACTGGTTGATTCACGAACATATAACAATATATACATATATATCAAAGTATGTTCAAAATATATTTACAACACTTTTAATATATTTTGATGTTTTAAGTTTATTAAGTCAGCTGTCCTCGTTAGTAACCTACAACTAGTTGTCCACAGTTAGATGTACAGAAATAAATCGATAAATATTATCTTGAATCAATCCACGACCCAGTGTATACGTATCTCAGTATCGTTCACAACTCAAACCATATATATATTTTGGAATCAACCTCAACCCTGTATAGCTAACTCCAACATTCACATACAGAGTGTCTATGGTTGTTCCGAAATATATATAGATGTGTCGACATGATAGGTCGAAACATTGTATACGTGTCTATGGTATCTCAAGATTACATAATATACAATACAAGTTGATTAAATTATGGTTGGAATAGATTTGTTACCAATTTTCACGTAGCTAAAATGAGAAAAATTATCCAATCTTGTTTTACCCATAACTTCTTCATTTTAAATCCGTTTTGAGTGAATCAAATTGCTATGGTTTCATATTGAACTCTATTTTATGAATCTAAACAGAAAAAGTATAGGTTTATAGTCAGAAAAATAAGTTACAAGTCATTTTTGTAAAGGTAGTCATTTTAGTCGAAAGAACGACGTCTAGATGACCATTTTAGAAAACATACTTTCACTTTGAGTTTAACCATAATTTTTGGATATAGTTTCATGTTCATAATAAAAATAATTTTCCCAGAATAACAACTTTTAAATCAAAGTTTATCATAGTTTTTAATTAACTTACCCAAAACAGCCCGCGGTGTTACTACGACGGCGTAAATTCGGTTTTACGGTGTTTTTCGTGTTTCCAGGTTTTAAATCATTAAGTTAGCATATCATATAGATATAGAACATGTGTTTAGTTGATTTTAAAAGTCAAGTTAGAAGGATTAACTTTTATTTGCGAACAAGTTTAGAATTAACTAAACTATGTTCTAGTGATTACAAGTTTAAACTTTCGAATAATATAGCTTTATATGTATGAATCGAATGATGTTATGAACGTCATTACTACCTCAAGTTCCTTGGATAAACCTACTGGAAAGGAGAAAAATAGATCTAGCTTCAAAGGATCCTTGGATGGCTTGAAAGTTCTTGAAACAGAATCATGACACGAAAATAATTTCAAGTAAGATTTCCACTCGAAATAAGATTGTTATTGTTATAGAAATTGAATTAAAGTTTAAATATGATTATTACCTTGTATTAGAAAGATAACCTACTATAAGTAACAAAGGTTTCTTGATCTTGGATGATTACTTGGAATGGATTTAGAAAACTTGGAAGTAAACTTGCAATCTTGGAAGTATTCTTGATTTTATGAAACTAGAACTTTTGGAATTTATGAAGAACACTTAGAAGTTGAAGATAGAACTTGAGAGAGATCAATTAGATGAAGAAAATTGAAGAATGAAAGTGTTTGTAGGTGTTTTTGGTCGTTGGTGTATGGATTAGATATAAAGGATATGTAATTTTGTTTTCATGTAAATAAGTCATGAAGGATTACTCATATTTTTGTAATTTTATGAGATATTTCATGCTAGTTGCCAAATGATGGTTCCCACATGTGTTAGGTGACTCACATGGGCTGCTAAGAGCTGATCATTGGAGTGTATATACCAATAGTACATACATCTTAAAGCTGTGTATTGTACGAGTACGAATACGGGTGCATACGAGTAGAATTGTTGATGAAACTGAACGAGGATGTAATTGTAAGAATTTTTGTTAAGTAGAAGTATTTTGATAAGTGTCTTGAAGTCTTTCAAAAGTGTATGAATACATATTAAAACACTACATGTATATACATTTTAACTGAGTCGTTAAGTCATCGTTAGTCGTAACATGTAAATGTTGTTTTGAAACCTTTAGGTTAACGATCTTGTTGAATGTTGTTAACCCATTGTTTATTATAACAAATGAGATGTTAAATTGTTATATTATCATGATATTATGATATATAATATATCTTAGTATGATGTATATACAGTTAAATGTCGTTACAACGATAATCGTTACACATATGTCTCGTTTCGAAATCATTAAGTTAGTAGTCTTATTTTTACATATGTATTTCATTGTTAATACACTTAATAATATATTTACTTATCATTTAACATAATTAACCAAGTGTATCAATATCTTAATATGATTCATATGTTCCTAGTAAGACGTTGTTATAACGATAATCGTTATATATATCGTTTTCGAGTTTCTTAAATTAATAGTCTCATTTTTATGTATATAACTCATTGTTAAAATACCTAATGAGATACATACTTATAATAAAATCATGTTAACTATATATATAACCATATATATGTCATCGTATAGTTTTTACAAGTTTTAACGTTCGTGAATCACCGGTCAACTTGGGTGGTCAATTGTCTATATGAAACCTATTTCAATTAATCAAGTCTTAACAAGTTTGATTGCTTAACATGTTGGAAACACTTAATCATGTAAATAACAATTTCATTTAATATATATATAAACATGGAAAAGTTCGGGTCACTACAGTACCTACCCGTTAAATAAATTTCGTCCCGAAATTTTAAGCAGTTGGAGGTGTTGACGTATCTTCTGGAAATAAATGCGGGTATTTCTTCTTCATCTGATCTTCACGCTCCCAGGTGAACTCGGATCCTCTATGAGCATTCCATCGAACCTTAACAATATGTATCTTGTTTTGTTTAAGTCTCTTAACCTCACGATCCATTATTTCGACGGGTTCTTCAATGAATTGAAGTTTTTCATTGATTTGGATTTCGTCCAACGGAATAGTGAGATCTTCTTTAGCAAAACATTTCTTTAAATTTGAGACGTGGAAAGTGTTATGTACAGCCGCGAGTTGTTGAGGTAGCTCCAGTTGGTAAGCTACTGGTCCGACACGATCTATAATCTTGAATGGTCCAATGTACCTTGGATTTAGTTTCTCCCGTTTACCAAATCGAACAACGCCTTTCCAAGGTGAAACCTTAAGCATGACCATTTCTCCAATTTCAAACTCTATATCTTTTCTTACTATCCGCGTAGCTCTTTTGTCGACTCTGGGTGGTTTTCAATCTTTGTTGAATTTGGATGATTTTCTCGGTAGTTTCTTGTATTATCTCCGGACCCGTAATCTGTCTATCCCCCACTTCACGCCAAAAAATCGGAGACCTACACTTTCTACTATAAAGTGCTTCAAACGGCGCCATCTCAATGCTTGAATGGTAGCTGTTGTTGTAGGAAAATTCTACTAACGGTAGATGTCGATCCCAACTGTTTCCGAAATCAATAACAAAAGCTCGTAGCATGTCTTCAAGCGTTTGTATCGTTCTTTCACTCTGCCCATCAGTTTGTGGATGATAGGCAGTACTCATGTCTAGACGAGTTCCCAATGCTTGCTGTAATGTCTGCCAGAATCTTAAAATAAATCTGCCATCCCTATCAGAGATAATAGAGATTGGTATTCCATGTCTGGAGACGACTTCCTTCAAATACAGTCGTGCTAACTTCTCCATCTTGTCATCTTCTCTTATTGGCAGGAAGTGTGCTGACTTGGTGAGATGATCAACCATTACCCAAATAGTATCATAACCACTTGCAGTCCTTGGCAATTTAGTAATGAAATCCATGGTAATGTTTTCCCATTTCCATTCCGGGATTTCAGGTTGTTGTAGTAGACCTGATGGTTTCTGATGTTCAGCTTTGACCTTAGAACACGTCAAACATTCTCCTACATATTTAGCAATATTGGCTTTCATACCTGGCCACCAAAAATGTTTCTTAAGATCCTTGTACATCTTCCCCGTTCCAGGATGTATTGAGTATCTGGTTTTATGAGCTTCTCTAAGTACCAATTCTCTCATATCTCCAAATTTTGGTACCCAAATTCTTTCAGCACTATACCGGGTTCCGTCTTCCCGAATATTAAGATGCTTCTCCGATCCTTTGGGTATTTCATCCTTTAAATTTTCCTCTTTTAAAACTCCTTGTTGCGCCTCCTTTATTTGAGTAGTAAGGTTAGTGTGAATCATTATATTCATAGATTTTACTCGAATGGGTTCTCTGTCCTTTCTGCTCAAGGCGTCGACTACCACATTTGCCTTCCCCGGGTGGTAACGAATCTCAAAGTCGTAATCATTCAACAATTCAATCCACCTACGCTGCCTCATATTCAGTTGTTTCTGATTAAATATGTGTTGAAGACTTTTGTGGTCGGTATATATAATACTTTTTACCCCATATAAGTAGTGCCTCCAAGTCTTTAATGCAAAAACAACCGCGCCTAATTCCAAATCATGCGTCGTATAATATTGCTCGTGAATCTTCAATTGTCTAGACGCATAAGCAATCACCTTTGTCCATTGCATTAATACACAACCGAGACCTTGCTTTGATGCGTCACAATAAATCACAAAATCATCATTCCCTTCAGGCAATGACAATATAGGTGCCGTAGTTAGCTTTTTCTTCAATAATTGAAACGCCTTCTCTTGTTCACCCTTCCATTCAAATTTCTTCCCTTTATGCGTTAATGCAGTCAAGGGTTTTGCTATTTTGGAGAAATCTTGGATGAATATTCTGTAGTAACCAGCCAATCCTAAAAATTGACGTATATGCTTCGTTGTTTTTGGGGTTTCCCACTTTTCAACGGTTTCGATCTTTGCCGGGTCCACCTGGATACCTTCTTTGTTCACTATGTGACCGAGGAATTGAACTTCTTCCAACCAAAATGCACACTTTGAAAACTTAGCGTATAGTTTTTCTTTCCTCAATACTTCTAGCACTTTTCTCAAATGTTCTTCGTGCTCTTGATCATTCTTTGAGTAAATAAGTATGTCATCGATGAAAACAATGACAAACTTGTCAAGATATGGCCCACACACTCGGTTCATAAGGTCCATGAACACAGCTGGTGCGTTAGTCAATCCAAACGGCATAACCATAAACTCGTAATGACCATAACGCGTCCTAAAAGCAGTTTTTGGAATATCATCCTCCTTTACTCGCATTTGATGATATCCAGAACGTAAATCGATATTCGAATAAACCGACGAGCCTTGTAGTTGATCAAATAAGTCGTCAATTCTCGGCAGTGGATAACAGTTTTTGATGGTAAGTTTGTTCAACTCTCTGTAGTCAATACACAACCTAAATGTACCATCCTTCTTCTTGACAAACAAAACAGGAGCTCCCCATGGTGATGTGCTTGGTCGAATGAAACCACGTTCTAATAGTTCTTGTAGTTGGCTTTGCAATTCTTTCATCTCGCTGGGTGCGAGTCTATAAGGAGCACGAGCTATTAGTGCAGCTCCTGGTACAAGATCTATTTGAAATTCAACAGATCGATGTGGAGGTAGTCCCGGTAATTCTTTTGGAAATACATCGAGAAATTCTTTTGCTACGGGAACATCATTGATGCTCTTTTCTTCAGTTTGTACTTTCTCGACGTGTGCTAGAACAGCATAGCAACCTTTTCTTGTTAGTTTTTGTGCCTTCAAATTACTAATAAGATGTAGCTTCATGTTGCCCTTTTCTCCGTACACCATTAAGGGTTCTCCTTCTTCTCGTACAATGCGAATTGCATTTTTATAACATACGATCTCTGCTTTCACCTTCTTCAGCCAGTCCATGCCAACTATTACATCAAAACTCCCTAACTCTACTGGTATCAAATCAATCTTAAATATTTCGCTACCCAGTTTAATTTCTCGATTCCGGCATATATTATCTGCTGAAATTAATTTACCGTTTGCTAATTCGAGTAAAAATTTACTATCCAACGGCGTCAATGGACAACTTAATTTAGCACAAAAATCTCTACTCATATAGCTTCTATCCGCACCCGAATCAAATAAAACGTAAGCAGATTTATTATCAATAAGAAACGTACCCGTAACAAGCTCCGGGTCTACCTGTGCCTCTGCCGCATTAATATTGAAAACTCTTCCGCGGCCTTGTCCATTCGTGTTCTCCTGGTTCGGGCAATTTCTAATAATGTGGCCCGGTTTTCCACATTTATAACAAACTACATTGGCATAACTTGCTCCGACACTACTTGCTCCGCCATTACTCGTTCCGACACCATTTGTTCCTTTCGTTCTGTTAACCCCTGGTCCGTAGACCTCACACTTCGCCGCGCTATGACCATTTCTTTTACACTTGTTGCAAAATTTGGTGCAGAACCCCGAGTGATACTTTTCACACCTTTGGCATAGCTGCTTCTGATTGTTGTTGTTGTTGCGGTTGTTATTGTTGTTGGGATGATTGTTGTAGTTGCTGTTATTGTTGTTGTTGTTGTTGTTGTTGTTGTTGTTGTTGTTGTTGTTGTTGTTGTTGTTGTTGTTGTTGTTGTTGTTGTTGTTGTTGTTGTTGTTGTTGTTGTTGTTGTTGTTGTTGTTGTTGTTGTTGTTGTTGTTATTGTTGTTGTTGTTGGGCCGTTTGTTGTAGTTGCGATTGATGTTGCGATTGTTGGGATAATTGTTGCGATTATTATTGTAATTGATGTTGTTGTTGTATTGGTGATTCTTATCAATGTTTTCCTCCCAATTTCTTTTGACTTGCTTCACATTGGCCTCTTCAGCCGTCTGTTCTTTAATTCTTTAATCAATCTGGTTCACTAGTTTGTGAGCCATTCTACATGCCTGTTGTATGGAGGCGGGCTCGTGTGAACTTATATCTTCTTGGATTCTTTCCGGCAACCCTTTCACAAACGCATCGATCTTCTCTTCCTCATCTTCGAACGCTCCCGGACACAATAGGCACAATTCTGTGAATCATCTTTCGTATGTGGTAATATCAAATCCTTGGGTTCGTAACCCTCTAAGTTCTGTCTTGAGCTTATTGACCTCGGTTCTGGGACGGTACTTCTCGTTCTTCAATTGCTTGAATGCTGACCACGGTAGTGCGTACGCATCATCTTGTCCCACTTGCTCTAGATAGGTATTCCACCATATTAACGCAGAACCTATGAAGGTATGTGTAGCGTACTTCACTTTGTCCTCTTCAGTACACTTACTTATGGCAAACACCGATTCGACCTTCTCGGTCCACCGTTTCAATCCGATCGGTCCTTCGGTTACATCAAATTCCAAAGGTTTGCAGGCAGTGAATTCTTTGTAGGTGCATCCTACACGATTTCCTGTACTACTAGATCCAAGGTTATTGTTGGTATGTAGCGCAGCCTGTACTGCGGCTATGTTTGAAGTTAGAAAAGTACGGAATTCCTCTTCATTCATATTCACGGTGTGTCGAGTAGTCGGTGCCATTTCCTTCAAAATAGTCAAATGGAACAAGTTAATCATACAGAATATTAAGAGTAGTTAATAGTATTTCGTAGCATAATATGAACTCATTTATAAAAGCTTTTTCTTCATATTAGCATTTTATAAGTTTAAATTCGGGTAGTACCTACCCGTTAAGTTCATACTTAGTAGCTAATATACAATTCAACTACTACAATTCTATATGAAAAACTGATTATAATAATATTTCGCGTTCAAACTTTTATACAATATTTTACAAACTTACAATACCGCTTATTTTACATAAAGCATGAAATATAGCACACAATAACTTTGATACAAGATAGTTGTGAAGATAATTCTAGCTAGTACACAAGTCGTTCAGCAAAGGCAATAAAGACACGTAATTCATACGTCCAGAAACAAGTCATGCATTCTGGTTTTACTAGGACTACTTCCCATCCTTGGTCTTGTGGAACATAACCGTTATGGCCGTTGATAAGACAGCGTGTTGTAACGTCATCAAAGGGATGAGGGTTACGTAATGACCAACAGTCTCGTAATAACCTAAAAACATCATTTCTTACCCCAATTACCGACTCCGTCACTTGTGGGAACGTTTAATTTAATAGTTGTAGCCCGATGTTCTTTTTCTCACTTTGGTGAGAAGCGAACATTACTAACCCGTAAGCATAGCATGCTTCTTTATGTTGCATGTTAGCCGCTTTTTCTAAATCATGAAGTCCTATATTCGGATACATTGAGTCAAAATAATTTCTTAACCCGTTGCGTAAAATAGCATATGGGTTCCCAGCAATATATGCATCAAAGTAAACACATCGTAACTTATGGGTTTCCCAATGTGATATTCCCCATCTTTCAAACGAAAGTCTCTTATAAACCAAGACATTCTTGGAACGTTCTTCGAATGTCTTACAAACTGATTTCGCCATAAATAGTTGTGCAGAAGAATTCTGACCGACTCTAGACAAGATTTCATCAATCATATCTCCGGGTAGGTCTCTTAAAATATTGGGTTGTCTATCCATTTTGTGTTTTTATACTGTAAAATAGACAAGAGTTAGATTCATAAAAAAAAAATACTTATTAATACAAGCAATTTTTACATATATCATAAAGCATAAGCACACTATATTACATATATTATACCATACGAATACAACTATCTTATTCCGACTCGCTCATTTTTCTTCTTCGGTTTTGGTTCGTTTTGCCAAGTTTCTAGGGATATATGATATTCCCCTAATACGAGCTGTCGTTTTCCACAACGGTTTAGAAAAACCTGGTGATTTAGAGGTTCCCGGGTCATTGTTACAACTTAAGGGCTTCGGGGGTTGACGATACATATAAAGTTCATCGGGGTTCGAATTAGATTTCTCTATTTTTATGCCCTTTCCCTTATTATTTTCTTTTGCCTTTTTAAATTCAGTTGGGGTAATTTCTATAACATCATCGGAATTCTCGTCGGAATCTGATTCATCGGAGAATTGGTAATCCTCCCAATATTTTGCTTCCTTGGCGGAAACACCATTGACCATAATTAACCTTGGTCGGTTGGTTGAGGATTTTCTTTTACTTAACCGTTTTATTATTTCCCCCACCGGTTCTATTTCCTCCTCCGGTTCCTCCTCTTCCGGTTCTGATTCTTCTTCCAGTTCTGATTCTTCTTCCGGTTCTTCTTCGGGAACTTGTGAATCAGTCCAATATATATTCGACTCTTTGTTATTATTCGGTGAGTCAATGGGATTTGTGCTAGAGGTAGACATCTATCACACAATATCAAACATGTTAAGAGATTAATATATCACATAATATATACATGTTAATAATATATAGTTTCCAACAAAAATGTTAAGCAATCATTTTTAAAGAAAACACGATCGAAGTCCAGACTCACTAATGCATCCTAACAAACTCGATAAGACACACTAATGCAAATTTTCTGGTTCTCTAAGACCAACGCTCGGATACCAACTGAAATGTCCCGTTCTTATTGATTAAAAACGTTCCATATTAATTGATTTCGTTGCGAGGTTTTGACCTCTATATGAGACGTTTTTCAAAGACTGCATTCATTTTTAAAACAAACCATAACCTTTATTTCATAAATAAAGGTTTAAAAAGCTTTACGTAGATTATCAAATAATGATAATCTAAAATATCCTGTTTACACACGACCATTACATAATGGTTTACAATACAAATATGTTACATCGAAATCAGTTTCTTGAATGCAGTTTTTACACAATATCATACAAACATGGACTCCAAATCTTGTCCTTATTTTAGTATGCAATAGCGGAAGCTCTTAGTATTCACCTGAGAATAAACATGCTTTAAACGTCAACAAAAATGTTGGTGAGTTATAGGTTTAACCTATATATATCAAATCGTAACAATAGACCACAAAGTTTCATATTTCAATACACATCCCATACATAGAGATAAAAATCATTCATATGGTGAACACCTGGTAACTGATATTAACAAGATGCATATATAAGAATATCCCCATCATTCCGGGACACCCTTCGGATATGATATAAATTTCGAAGTACTAAAGCATCCGGTACTTTGGATGGGGTTTGTTACGCCCAATAGATCTATCTTTAGGATTCGCGTCAATTAGGGTGTCTGTTTCCTAATTCTTAGATTACCAGACTTAATAAAAAGAGGCATATTCGATTTCAATAATTCAACCATAGAATGTAGTTTCACGTACTTGTGTCTATTTTGTAAATCATTTATAAAACATGCATGTATTCTCATCCCAAAAATATTAGATTTTAAAAGTGGGACTATAACTCACTTTCACAGATTTTTACTTCGTCGGGAAGTAAGACTTGGCCACTGGTTGATTCACGAACCTATTAGAATATATACATATATATATCAAAGTATGTTCAAAATATATTTACAACACTTATAATATATTTTGATGTTTTAAGTTTATTAAGTCAGCTGTCCTCGTTAGTAACCTACAACTAGTTGTCCACAGTTAGATGAACAGAAATAAATCGATAAATATTATCTTCAATCAATCCATGACCCAGTGTATACGTATCTCAGTATCGATTACAACTCAAACTATATATATTTTGGAATCAACCTCAACCGTGTATAGCTAACTCCAACATTCACATATAGAGTGTCTATGGTTGTTCCGAAATATATATAGATGTGTCGACATGATAGGTCGAAACATTGTATACATGTCTATGGTATCTCAAGATTACATAATATACAATACAAGTTGATTAAGTTATGGTTGGAATAGATTTGTTACCAATTTTCACGTAGCTAAAATGAGAAAAATTATCCAATCTTGTTTTACCCATAACTTCTTCATTTTAAATCCGTCTTGAGTGAATCAAATTGCTATGGTTTCATATTGAACTCTATTTTTTGAATCTAAACAGAAAAAGTATAGGTTTATAGTCAGAAAAATAAGTTACAAGTCGTTTTTGTAAAGGTAGTCATTTCAGTCGAAAGAACGAGGTCTAGATGACCATTTTAGAAAACATACTTCCACTTTGAGTTTAACCATAATTTTTGGATATAGTTTCATGTTCATAATAAAAATAATTTTCCCAAAATAACAACTTTTAAATCAAAGTTTATCATAGTTTTTAATTAACTAACCCAAAACAGCCCGCGGTGTTACTACGACGGCGTAAATCCGGTTTTACGGTGTTTTTCGTGTTTCCAGGTTTTAAATCATTAAGTTAGCATATCATATAGATATAGAAAATGTGTTTAGTTGATTTTAAAAGTCAAGTTAGAAGGATTAACTTTTATTTGCGAACAAGTTTAGAATTAACTAAACTATGTTCTAGTGATTACAAGTTTAAACCTTCGAATAAGATAGCTTTATATGTATGAATCGAATGATGTTATGAACATCATTACTACCTCAAGTTCCTTGGATAAACTTACTGGAAATGAGAAAAATAGATCTAGCTTCAAAGGATCCTTGGATGGCTTGAAAGTTCTTGAAGCAGAATCATGACACGAAAACAATTTCAAGTAAGATTTCCACTCGAAATAAGATTGTTATAGTTATAGAAATTGAATTAAAGTTTGAATATGATTATTACCTTGTATTAGAAAGATAACCTACTGTAAGTAACAAAGGTTTCTTGATCTTGGATGATTACTTGGAATGGATTTAGAAAACTTGGAAGTAAACTTGCAATCTTGGAAGTATTCTTGATTTTATGAAACTAGAACTTTTGGAATTTATGAAGAACACTTAGAACTTGAAGATAGAACTTGAGAGAGATCAATTAGATGAAGAAAATTGAAGAATGAAAGTGTTTGTAGGTGTTTTTGGTCGTTGGTGTATGGATTAGATATAAAGGATATGTAATTTTGTTTTCATGTAAATAAGTCATGAATGATTACTCATATTTTTGTAATTTTATGAGATATTTCATGCTAGTTACCAAATGATGGTTCCCACATGTGTTAGGTGACTCACATGGGCTGCTAAGAGCTGATCATTGGAGTGTATATACCAATAGTACATACATCTAAAAGCTGTGTAGAGTACGAATACGGGTGCATACGAGTAGAATTGTTGATGAAACTGAACGAGGATGTAATTGTAAGCATTTTTGTTAAGTAGAAGTATTTTGATAAGTGTCTTGAAGTCTTTCAAAAGTGTATGAATACATATTAAAACACTACATGTATATACATTTTAACTGAGTCGTTAAGTCATCGTTAGTCGTTACATGTAAATGTTGTTTTGAAACCTTTAGGTTAACGATCTTGTTGAATGTTGTTAACCCATTGTTTATTATAACAAATGAGATGTTAAATTGTTATATTATCATGATATTATGATATATAATATATCTTAGTATGATATATATACAGTTAAATGTCGTTACAGCGATAATCGTTACATATATGTCTCGTTTCGAAATCATTAAGTTAGTAGTCTTATTTTTACATATGTATTTCATTGTTAATACACTTAATAATATATTTACTTATCATTTAACATAATTAACCAAGTGTATCAATATCTTAATATGATTCATATGTACCTCGTAAGACGTTGTTATAACGATAATCGTTATATATATCGTTTTCGAGTTTCTTAAATTAATATTCTCATTTTTATGTATATAACTCATTGTTAAAATACCTAATGAGACACATACTTATAATAAAATCATGTTAACTATATATATAACCATATATATGTCATCGTATAGTTTTTACAAGTTTTAACGTTCGTGAATCACCGGTCAACTAGGGTGGTCAATTGTCTATATGAAACCTATTTCAATTAATCAAGTCTTAACAAGTTTGATTGCTTAACATGTTGGAAACACTTAATCATGTAAATAACAATTTCATTTAATATATATATAAACATGGAAAAGTTCGGGTCACTACAAGGTGTTTACTGCTGAATATTATATGAATTATTCAAATGTTTTTAATGATGCAGAAAAGGGGGACGTTCCGCCAAGTAATTTTACAATGGAACATCTTGCTGCTCTGGCATATGATAGTGATAATGATACAGAGGATACAGAGATAGTTGAAGCTGAAAACAAGGCTCCACAAGAAGAGCCAGTTGCCGAAGTCCCTCCCAAATCAATCCAAAATATCGATTTAAGTGATTTTGATAATATTTTTGAAGATGAAAAGAGTCAAGATTCTGTTGGTGAAGGTAATGTGAAAGAAGACGTGATTATCGAGTCTGAGGATGAACTTGAAACAGAATCTGAGAATGAAGAAGAAGAAGAAGTTGAGATTGTTATACCTTCGCTTGAGCCATACACGAATCCGTCACTCAATACTATAAGTGAGTTTTTCAATTTGAGTAGTGAGGTGAAAACAAAGAAGTTGATTGAATTAGAAAAGGCGAGAAAGGTATACAAGGAGCAAATTAAGGAATGAGATTGAAATTAAGAATAGGAAACTCCGAGCCGAGCAAGGTAAGGCCGAGGGATGGAATGAGATTAAGAAATGGTTCGAACGTGATAGGGTTAAGGTGAATAGAAACATTGAAGAAGACGAGATTCGTTAAAGCTGGCGGAAACAGAATGTTGTTAACCCTGATCAGATGAATAAGCCAGAACTCGAGCAGAAGTTTGTTAGTTTCTATGAAAAAGGGAAGAGAACCAAGAAGTATGCCAAGGGTAAAATATTGAGCTGGGGTTACTTTAAGGAGATCAATTATTTTGCAATCAAAAGAGTAGGAGGAGTTGATTACACGACAAGACCGAGTCACTTCAAAACTCTACCTTACTTTGAGATCATGTAACTTGCGAAGCTGAAGATGTTGAACGCTAAAGATAGTGACCTTTCCAGATGGTTTCAAAGAAAACTGAGAATTGAGTACAAAACAGGAAAGTGGGATATCTTCAAGTCAACAACCGCCAGGTTTTCCATGCACCCGACAAAGCTGAATTCTAAAGGTGAACCTGTTCGTGTTGTTAAGTTCCGTCCAGCTAAGTATATGAAACAATCTCCCTTGATGCCATTACCCAAGGACATTTGAAAAAACTTCAGATGGTGGTTCTATGATGAATTGTCAGAAGAAGCAGTGATCCTTACTGCGATTGAGAAGAATGATGGAAGCATACAATTTGATAATGTTAGGATTTTGGATCCTATGTGGCTGAGGAACTTGTCGAGATTTGATGTGGAGACACTACACCGCCATCACATTACATTCAGAGAAGATAGGAAAGAGGAAGCTATGAGATATCAGCGTGTGATCGATGTCTACCATGCCTACCTCAACAGAGAAAGTGATGCTCAAAGCTCGAACCAAGCTCAGGCCAATTGAATCTTGTCAGATACTGTGTTGCTAGTTTGTATTTTGTTTTTGATGTTATTATGTGAGAGAGAGAATCTGGATTTATATTGATATTAAACTAATGTTACTCTTGAACTTATATGTATTTCATGAACGCTTACTTTATTGTAACCGATGTTCTAGGTCCTAGGGGGAGTTGTTGATGCATTTTATGTAAGTCTCTAGACATCTACTGCACGTTTGTGATTAGTACATCAGTTTGTGGGTTACCATGATCGCTCGTTGTTATCCTATCTGTGTTTATATGTGGTTACAGGTACTGCAGGAATGCGATATGGAAGTTTGACTATCTTAGACTCAGTCAGACGTACGAGTGAAGGCTCACTCGTACGGCTGACAAGCTCATACGCACGAGTGTGCTGAGCTGAGTCACAAACCTAATATGTTTACACATACATGAGTGAGTGATTAACCGTACGGCTGAGTCAGCACACTCGTATGAGTGAGACCTGACACTCCTCGAGATCCTCTTCTGGTTCTTCCTCTTTTGGCTCTTCCTCGGGTTCAAATTCCATCTCGGGTTCAGACTCAGTATCATCCACAAAATCGAGTATAGTGTTTCCTTACGCTTGCATGGTTTCCTCAAATGCCGTGTCAGAGTCGGTAAGAACGATAGGGTTAGAAGAAGTCATCTAGCATTCAAGAAAACACAAGTTAGCACACTTAGTAATCATATTATTCAAGTAAGGTAACAATTAGCGTAACTACGGTTCATGTAACTTAGCAAGTCTAGGGTTACAGTCTAGACTCAAAAGACATCCTAAAACTCGACACTCTAATGCAGCCTAGTCCTAGGTAAGCGAGCTGCTCTGATACCAAATGTAATACCCCGTCAGAATCCACTAACTGTGTATTAACTCCGGTCCCACAGTTTAGCGGTCACACCCTCTATATGAGACGTTTTCGAAAAGTATTCGCATTAAATATTAAAGCAAAGTCATTTGTTAAAAGAAATGAATCCGAAAATTAGTTGACATAAACGACCAACGAAAGTAAACCCAAAACATTATGATAAGTAAATAGTTTCAATTGAATATTTGTTCTTGAAGTAAGACACGACTGAAAACATGCTGGAATACATTCCAGTTCTAGCAGCAAACAAGCATGACAACTCTAGCAATGCGGAAGCAATACCTCTATGGACCTGAGATAAAAACATGCAAAACGTCAACGAAAAACGTTGAGTGAATCAACAGGTTTAGTAAAGCATTTCGTAAGTTAGGCCACAAGATTTCTGAAAAACATCGTAAAAATTATACATTAGCATGAGCACTTGATTATAAAACTTACACCTGCGGATAGCTAAGCGCTACACGTCTTCCCTTTACCCTTTCTAAGCATACACCAAAAAAGTGTACAAGTTACAACAGAATAAGCACCTCGTAGGTTGAGGCGAGGTTCGTCAAACCTAACGGTACCGTCCCTATAAGTCGAGCTTACTTAAAGTAATTAATATAATCAAGCTAAGGGATTTTTGATCTGAACTCATACGTATATCGTTTAAGTTACTTGTGCCTAATATGTAAAACATTTGTAAAAAGCATGTTATCTCATCCCTGTAAAACGTAGTAGGGACTGTAGACTCACCTTAGCAAAAGCACTGAAACCTCTTAGTAAAATCGTACTGTAGTCAAACAATCTCGACCGAACAACGCAACCTAGTCAAATAGGTCATCTTAAGTATACATATAGGTCACACTATGTCAACCCATAGTGTACGCAAAGTCCTAGTGCTCAGACTGACTCAATAAACAAGTAGAAGTCAACTAGTCCAAACAAGTCAACAAAAGTTAACCAAAGTCAACTCAAAAGTCAACTCGGTCAAAGTGGTCAACTAAAGTCAAACATCTCAGTAGGTCATGCAAACATAGTCAACATGTCAAACCTAGGTCATATAACATGTTATAGCTCGTAGTTTAGCAATTTTCACATTCGCAATTAATCGTATGTTCTTAAAATACGCGCATCATAGAAAGAACCAAGTATAACGTTTAGAACATAATTCCTAAATTTATGGAAAACTCCAGATCACAACTTGACTCAAAATTGATTCCAAAAATTCCGGCCAAGGCCTCATACGATGTCTACAAGTCAGATATCAAAGAAGGCCTAGTTACGGTTTACCAAATCAGTTTCTGCTCGCGCATCAGTTTTGAAACATTTCTCATAAAATATCAAAAATATATGTTGACAAACGGCTAATTGGAGATATGTCAAAACATCTTAAAGTTTTAGTGATAAAATAATCAAAGACATTCCTTTAGCAAATTAGTACAGATTATCCAATCTTTACAGAACCTTCAGTTATAGTCAACAAACAAACATACCATTTGGTGAAGCTTATAACTGATGGCAAAACATGTTTTCAGAAGTTAGCATACAAATGAAATACATCAAGAAACATATAAAATAACATATTCTAGAAGATCAAAGCCTAAATCAATATCTAGTTCACTCTAGCAATTTTTGTTTAACTTTGAAAACAAATTCAACACACTTTAAAACACGAATCTTCGTTTTGACATAACGGAAGCATTACACAAGTTTTTGATGCGAATTTTAAGTCTAACATGCTTGTTTTTTCACAAAGATTACAATGGTATACAATTTATTAGCCAGATAATAGAGCACACAACTCAAAAAATTCGTATATCATGCAAACCCTAACGAAAATTTCGATTACACATAACTTGAGCATACGATAACGAAATCAAGCGAAATTAAAGTCCAAATTCAATAGTTTTTAGATACCTTTTCATCTAAACACATTATAAGATCATTACACAAGTCAATTTTATCAGATTCATCATATACAAATTCATTTTTCATGCAAACAACATCAATCGATCAATTAAACGATAAACAACAACACTAAACATCATTAATTGAGCACTAGACTTGATTACACTATGTAATTGACATAAAAACTGATTAATAAAAGTTAAGGTTTTCAAATATACCTTAAAAACGAAATTAATTGATGCTAGGGTGTGTAGAACGATCTAGGGAACAACCTTTTACGCACAACGTTTGATCTAATTGCAACTTGATGATGGTGTTTTCATTGTGGGGCTGATTGACGAGCAAGGAGGCGAGGGGGAGAAGCAATTCGGCCAAAAAAATAGAATGAGGGTTTCCTTAAGTTGTCTAGCTTTATATATATCGGGTTTAGGGCCTCAAATTAATTAAACTAATGACACATTAGCCAAAACAATTCCACTAAGGGGGTTTGGGTGAGGGTTCGGCCGAATGGCCATTTAAGGGGTGTCCTGGGCTCAGTTTTTGATAAATACCCACAAGCGGGTGGTCCGTTTCGAGTGCCGTTAACCTTACCGGGTCTCCGGAACGTTAACTAGTAGTTGAAATGCAATCACCGAATTTAATTCATTAAATAAATAATAAATTAAATAAGTTCTTCGTAAAATAAATAATTATTAAAAATAATTATTTTCTCGTTTTTCTAAGTTTTGTAAACTGAAAAGCTTTCTACGCGATTAACTTAATCGTAACGTCTTCTAGTTATTTCGCTATCCGAAACAAGTTCATAAATTAATATAACATATTAATTCAAGTAATCCAATAGGATCAAGTATGCATCTAATTCTATTAAACACATAAAGTCTAAGTAATCACCGTTGAATATTTAACGGACAAGTAACGATAGTAACGGAAAAAGTCGGGTTGTTATAGTTACAATGCTCAATATCTTGTACTACTAACTACATGCGAATCTCCTATTGATCACTAGAGAGTGACAATAGAGACATAATTACATTCCCTAATCTCTGTACTTTTCTCTCTCTAGAATCTAGAGAGAGAAAGTAGAGAGAGAACTAATCTCCTGCTGATCACTAGAGAGCGACAATAGATAGATATTTAGAGAGACAAGTGAAGAAGGTGTGTGTTGAAATGGTGGGATAAGCCACCTATTTATAGGAAAGGCTTGATGACAAAGTTGTAAATTGTAACGACCCGGAAATTTCCGACCAAATTTAAACTCTAATCTCTATATGGTTCCGACACGATAAGCAAAAACCCTAAAGTTGACCCGCACTTTTTCGATCGTTCTGTACTTATAAGATTAATATTTACATAAATTAAACCTTACCAACATGATAAGCAATCCAAATTGTTGAGACTTATGTTTTCGAAAAGAGTTTTACACAACGTTTGACCGTCTAGTTTGACCGATGATATCACGAACTATACAATATATGATAATTATACGTTTGTGTATATATATGTATATATACATATTTAACATGATCTAAGAATGTTTTAATATCTCATTTTGTATTAATAACAATAAGTTATAAGTATATTTTGAAACTACTAACTTAAGTTTTCAAAACGATAACCATACGTAACGTTATTTGACTTAAATACTTATGACCTATAATGTTTATACATATATCGTATAAGTAATGTATTTAATCACTTTTAAAAATTTAAATACATAAAACAATATAAGTATATTTACAAAATATAGCTATATTTGAATCCTCGTTCCGTTTTCTCAAAGATTTCTATACGTATACCTAGGGTATATATACCCGTATCATACGCAGCTTCTAGATGTATTTACTATTGGTATATACCAATAAAAATCTGCTCCTTAGCAGCCTTAAATGATTAAGAAACATGTGGAACCAACCATTTGTCAAGTAGCATGAATTATTTAGCAAGAAAACAAAGTTAGGTATCTTTTTTTTCCTTTATAACCTAAAAACGTTTTTATGCATGCACACCATTTCTTCACCCCATTTTCTCATACTTACACTTCCATTTCTCTCTCAAAATACTCTTAACTTCATACTTGATCATCTCCAAGCATTTTCCCCATCATTTAGCTTCAAAAACCTTACTTAAACACCATAAGAAAACCATACAAAAACACTTCAAGAAATCCTTCCAAGAACACAAACTTACTTCCAATCTTTCATCCAATTCCATCACCCTTTTGGTTCTAGCTTTTTACTCCTCTTTTACAGAAACCTTGTCCAAGGAACTTGAGGTAGTATCTATGTTCATAACCTTATTCGATTCATATATATAGCTATCATATTTTGTGGTATACAATTTTAACAACAAGAACATAGTTTGAAAGTTTTCAAACTTGTTTGCAAACTAAATAGATCCTTCTAACTTAACTTTTAAAATACTTCAAGACCTGTAATATAACTTAAATATATGCTAACTTAACAAGGTATAACTTGGTTTTTCAAAGAATATCTTAAAAACTGTTTTTACGAC
This sequence comes from Rutidosis leptorrhynchoides, assembly GCF_046630445.1. Classification (NCBI taxonomy): domain Eukaryota; kingdom Viridiplantae; phylum Streptophyta; class Magnoliopsida; order Asterales; family Asteraceae; genus Rutidosis; species Rutidosis leptorrhynchoides. The sequence goes on along the minus strand of NC_092337.1, from coordinate 311,348,831 downwards.
GTCGGAGTGTAACCGGGGACTGTTTTGGGTTGGATAATTAAAAACTATCTTAAACTTTGAATTGGAGGTTTATGTTCTGGAAAAATGATTTTTACTATAAATATGTTAACACATAAAAATTTCATGATTTAATTCAAAGTATAAGTATTTTTAGAAAAATGGTCATTAAGTATTATTTTTTTGTAACAAAAATGTTTAACTTCATAAGTTTCACTAAAGTTTCACCTATGCCGTGTGATTTTGAATACAAACCAAGGTATTTTCAGTTCATAGTCTTAAAGAGGGACTCGATCCAAGGAGATGGCAAGTTGAATCAACAAAAACGGATTTGTAACGAAGAAACTATGACCGAAACAAAATTGGTTATCTTAGACTTGTTTAACTTCGGGATTAATTGGAAAAAATTAAATAAATCACATATTTCTAAGATAACATGATATTTTATATATATGTACTTATAATTCAATTTTATATGGTTCAGGATCACCCGTAAACAATACGAGAAGATTAATCATAAGATCCCATGATTGTACGCAACACGTCATTTGACAACACCGGTACTTTATGTACGCAACACGTCATTTGACAACACCGGTACCGTGGGTCAAGATTAATCTCGACCAATACATATACGATGGGGGTTTTATTATTTCGTTGGGGGTTTATTAAACATCTAAAAATGAACCATTAAAATTGAATTACTAACATCGAACTGCTAACTACGGACTAAGGAATTATTCAAAGTATTAAAAGTATTATAAGTATATATATGTGACGATTGTTTAAAAATGAAAATATATTGATATATTATATATGGATAGGTTCGTGATATCAACCGGAGACCAAGTCAAATTATATATATCTTCAAGACGAAAGTGAGTATATAGTCCCATTTTTAAACTCTAAATATTTTGGGATGAGAATACATGCGCTGTTTTTATAAATGATTTACGTTATGGACACAAGTAACTGAAAAATATATTCTACGTTGAGTTGTACCACTGGCATACTTCCCTGTAGCTTGGTAACTAATATTTACAGCGGTATTGTAAACGCGAATCCTGTTGATAGATCTATCGGGCCTGACAACCCCAACCGGACTGGACGACCAATATTCAACGGTTGCACAGTACTTCGTTTCGTGACTACACTTGGTACAGTGTAGTAAGATTTCATATTAAAGGGAATATGCGACGTGATTAAATGTTAAGTATGGTTACCAAGTGCTCAACCACTTAGAATATTTTTATGAAAATGTTTATATATGAAATCTTGTGGTCTATATTTATATCGCTGCCGGCATTAAACCTATATCTCACCAACTTTATGTTGACATTTTAAAGCATGTTATTCTCAGGTATGAATTAAGTCTTCCGCTGTGCATTAGCTCGTACTAAGGATACTACTTGAGGCCATTAAGGACTTATATCATAAGGCGTTGCATTCGAGTTATTGAAGTTCATAGAAACTATTATTAAGTAAATGGCGGTTTAGGTCATTTGAATATTATGAAATGTCAGGCGAATATGTCAAATCTGGATGTAACTATAGATTGCCTTTTAAGAATAAATGCAACGTTTGTAAGATGTATCATATAGAGGGCAAGTACCTCGCAATGTTATCAACTATTGTAATTCGTTTGTAATCAATATGGACAATGTCCGGATGATTAGTTTCGGATCCTTTCAGTTGGTATCAGAGCGTTGGTCTTAGCGAACCAGGCCTTGCATTAGTGTGTCTAACTAGTAGTTGTTAGGATACATTAAGTGAGTCTGGACTTTGACCGTGTCTGCCTGTCAAAAGTTTTGCTTATCAATCCTAGTCGGAAATCATCTGCTTATCATCCTTAGGGAACTGCCTGCTTATCATTCTTAAGTCTAGACACGTCTTACTGCATTTAGTGCATCGATAGTGTATAGACAAAATTCATATCCTAGCGTATCTTTTACTATAGACATTGCCTGACGTATTTCAAAGATTCTCCGTAATTCATGGGATTTTGATATTATATATACATATGTAAATTATGTATTGAAGAGTACCAAACCCAACTCCTATAATCTATTCCAAACCAAAAATTCATTTCTCCGACCATACAAGATGGATTCTTCATCCAGCTCAAATTCCTCCGACTTCGATAGCTTCGCCGATATGGATTTCCATTCGAGCTCCGAGAACAGCGTTACCGGAATGGATCAACCAATTTCCCATCATCTATTCTGGATGAATTGGGGATGGGTTCGTAATATACTAAATTTCTGGAGGCAAGAAGAAGGTGATCCATTCCATCCACCAAATTGTCCTCTTAACGATGAACCTGAAACACTTACCGGCGAACCTATTCGAAACACCATTTTCTCGCTCATTTTTAGAGTATCTCGTCATGACTACATACTATCCCATATTTCGAATCTTGTTCATTCGCTCGTTCCAACTGTCAATCATCCCGGTATAATAGAAGAAGTCAACGAGCTTCGCGCTCGGGTAGTGGCTTTAGAAAATACGGTGCGAAGGTTACAAACACCAGCAGCAGCACCAGCAGCATAATCTGTATCACTATCAACAATGCCGACAGTACTCTTGTCACCCCCAAAATCTCAACATCACAAACTGTATCTCGGATATCAACATCACATACCTCAAAAACCTCATCGGAACTTCGAGTATGATCTTCGTTCTATATATCGTTCTACATCGATTATCTTCGCTTTACGTATCGTTTTACCTCATTTATCTTCGTTCGACCTGGCGATTATGTAATCTCTAATGCTTTAGAAGTTATGTAATCTAGTATTAACGATAAATCAAATGAGTTTAATACTTCATTGACTCATTGAATCTATGATTACATCTGAAGAAAATATATATGCAAGTATATTTTTATAAAGATTGTAATTAAAAATTCTTTCGTACAAACTGTTAATGATGAAAATATTTTAACGGGTGGGTAGTACCCGAGGAATATTTAGAATTCACATTAATAAGTTACGTTGTACATTCTCTAAATCTGATTCAACGGTCATTTACTATCCTACTTACAACTACCGATATACGTATCCGTTCACCACAGAATAACCATTTCTATTCAAATTTCATATTTGGATTTTGATCTATCAGAATCCAACAAGTGGCATAATGAAGAAAACATTGGACAAAAATAAAAAGTGTTAGAAACAAACGAATTAATTAATTGAAATTGTGATAGGATTTCACGCTAACTGTTCCGGCTAACTGTTCCCAGTTTAATTAACTGATTAACATTTAATTTATCGCAATTTGCATTCTCGCAATTTTATTTATCATCATTTAATTTCTGTTATTTACTTTTACGCACTTTAAATAACGGGACACGTATGCAAGGTTTCGACTTATCATATCGACCCATCTATATATATATTTCGGAACAACCGTAGACACTCTATATGTGAAGGCGGGAGTTGGCTATACAGGGTCGGAGTTGATTTCAAAATATATATACTTTGAGTTGTGATCGACACCGAGACCGGTATACGGGTTACGATACGTATTATTTAATTCGAATATTATATATTAAATTATATATGAATCATTGAACCATCTGACTATTGGACTGCTAACTTTGGACAATTAAAATGAATTAAATTAAAATATTGATTATAACATATGAAACTAAATAATTCTTCAAGTTTGCCACTTGATTTCATCCTAAACCTCATTTGTACTTCGACAATTATAATCCTCGTTCAAATCTTTTCATGATTCTTGAAAACACTTCAATCGAGAAGTTGAACCAGTCGCACCTCGTTTACGGAAGAAAGATTTATGCATACAGTTATACACCTGAAACTTTCAAAACCGAAGTTATCGTTAAAACTTATCCGCGTCAAATTCCTTAAACAACCTTACATTTCTCTTTTCAATATAAGTCAATTTTGTCACAGCTCCACTTTGATTTCTCAGTAGGACCACTCTTATTATAACCTCGATATATATACCTTGTCCTTTCACCATTGTTACCGGAGAACCTTCCATATTCCATGACATCATGTACCAGCAGCTTGTCATCTTTTTGACAGAATCCGCAATTAGTATTTTAAAAATCTCGCAAAACTTCTCAGTCATACCTATAACGTCTATTCCTAAGGATTTCATACTCCGAAGGTGAAGTTTCTGAAAAACACCCTGAATTATGAAGTAGTTCTTTAAATTCTGATGAAGCAGCGAAAATTGTAAACGATTTTAAACAGTCAAAAGTTTGATGAAGAAGCACAGTGTGTCGAAAAAACTCAGAAAAAGAGAAGAGTTGGAAGCGGAAAACGGTTTGAGCAAAGTATGAAAGAGGTTGTGGATAAATAACAAGAACTGAATCTGCTTTCAAAGGATTCAAACGATTCAGTGCCTGCTGAAACCATTAGTAAAAACCCTACCCCTTATTCTAAACCTCTCCAGATGATATTCTTCATCATCATCTTATCTTAGATATTATAAGATATCTTCATATCTTCCGTTATACATATTCTCCATATTTCTGGAAATATTTTCACAACTATTCTTATCTGAGAATATTTATCTCTCCGTAATATCTGCATTACAACATAAAAGAAACTGTGTCAATTTCTAAATTTTGAAACCTCCAAGTTTAAAATATGAATGTTTTAAAGTAGTGTTGGGAACTGATGCATGAATTAGTATAATATAATGAAACTTGATCAACTTCATTATATTACAGTAAGTCATGTTAAGTTTCTAATGGAATGTGATGATTCACAGTACCGTCATCATGTGCCATGTTACACGGCTCTTACCTTCTATCAAGTCTCCAAACATATTAGAACGTATCACCTTGATAGTTCTATTTTTTCGGAATATTCGAGTAATTTAACGAATCAAGATCGTGCCATTACAATTTCATTCTAAAACCAATAGCTAGGTTCATTCCAATTTTCCTACCTACGAATTTCGGACCATTGTTCGCTTGGCTCGAGGACGGGAAGAAGAAATGAAGGGACAAAACCTCAGAATAGAAATAGGAACATAAACAACAGCAAATAAGAGAGAGCATTAACTGTGGATGACAATGATTTTAAGGGACGGGAGTAGGAACATCGAAATATAAGGGAAGATATAAAACCTAACAACAACCCCGAAACTACAAACCGTGCATATCAATACGTATTGCAACGTAAAGGCACGGGAGAATTAAAAACATTATAATTCCAAGGAAAGGATAAAAGAGAATAGATTCTTCTGGTGATAGATGAAAAAGAAGAATGAAAGATATGAAAGTTAGAAATATAACAAGGATTAGAATGGGATGGAGCATATTAGCGAATGTCTTAAAGTAGGAACTAAAGAGAAAGAATAGAAGATGTGGGAAGAAAGAAAGGGAAGGAGGTAAATTTATAGTGAAATATTCGACAAAGAAATCAAAACAGATTGCCGCGTTAAATCAAAGAAGATCCTGATCGCCGCAAAACTAAATCTTATTACATAAGATTTTCTTTAAAACCCTTAAATCCCGGAAATCGATCATAATCACGTCATCGGTTACAACAATTCTATATTTACTCATTTCACTCTTTTGTGATAGCTTCGCTCGTGCGTCTCACATAACCGAATCGTTTTATCTAAATCTTTCAATAATGATAAAATTTCATTATTACCTCATATTCGTCATGAAAACATTCCTATTGTTATTTATGACAACCTCTACCAAATTTCGAGGACGAAATTTCTTTAACGGGTGGGTACTGTAACGACCCGGAAATTTCCGACCAAATTTAAACTCTAATCTCTATATGGTTCCGACACGATAAGCAAAAACCCTAAAGTTGACCCGCACTTTTTCGATCGTTCTGTACTTATAAGATTAATATTTACATAAATTAAACCTTACCAACATGATAAGCAATCCAAATTGTTGAGACTTATGTTTTCGAAAAGAGTTTTACACAACGTTTGACCGTCTAGTTTGACCGATGATATCACGAACTATACAATATATGATAATTATACGTTTGTGTATATATATGTATATATACATATTTAACATGATCTAAGAATGTTTTAATATCTCATTTTGTATTAATAACAATAAGTTATAAGTATATTTTGAAACTACTAACTTAAGTTTTCAAAACGATAACCATACGTAACGTTATTTGACTTAAATACTTATGACCTATAATGTTTATACATATATCGTATAAGTAATGTATTTAATCACTTTTAAAAACTTAAATACATAAAACAATATAAGTATATTTACAAAAGATAGCTATATTTGAATCCTCGTTCCGTTTTCTCAAAGATTTCTATACGTATACCTAGGGTATATATACCCGTATCATACGCAGCTTCTAGATGTATTTACTATTGGTATATACCAATAAAAATCTGCTCCTTAGCAGCCTTAAATGATTAAGAAACATGTGGAACCAACCATTTGTCAAGTAGCATGAATTATTTAGCAAGAAAACAAAGTTAGGTATCTTTTTTTTCCTTTATAACCTAAAAACGTTTTTATGCATGCACACCATTTCTTCACCCCATTTTCTCATACTTACACTTCCATTTCTCTCTCAAAATACTCTTAACTTCATACTTGATCATCTCCAAGCATTTTCCCCATCATTTAGCTTCAAAAACCTTACTTAAACACCATAAGAAAACCATACAAAAACACTTCAAGAAATCCTTCCAAGAACACAAACTTACTTCCAATCTTTCATCCAATTCCATCACCCTTTTGGTTCTAGCTTTTTACTCCTCTTTTACAGAAACCTTGTCCAAGGAACTTGAGGTAGTATCTATGTTCATAACCTTATTCGATTCATATATATAGCTATCATATTTTGTGGTATACAATTTTAACAACAAGAACATAGTTTGAAAGTTTTCAAACTTGTTTGCAAACTAAATAGATCCTTCTAACTTAACTTTTAAAATACTTCAAGACCTGTAATATAACTTAAATATATGCTAACTTAACAAGGTATAACTTGGTTTTTCAAAGAATATCTTAAAAACTGTTTTTACGACGTCGGAGTGTAACCGGGGACTGTTTTGGGTTGGATAATTAAAAACTATCTTAAACTTTGAATTGGAGGTTTATGTTCTGGAAAAATGATTTTTACTATAAATATGTTAACACATAAAAATTTCATGATTTAATTCAAAGTATAAGTATTTTTAGAAAAATGGTCATTAAGTATTATTTTTTTGTAACAAAAATGTTTAACTTCATAAGTTTCACTAAAGTTTCACCTATGCCGTGTGATTTTGAATACAAACCAAGGTATTTTCAGTTCATAGTCTTAAAGAGGGACTCGATCCAAGGAGATGGCAAGTTGAATCAACGAAAACGGATTTGTAACGAAGAAACTATGACCGAAACAAAATTGGTTATCTTAGACTTGTTTAACTTCGGGATTAATTGGAAAAAATTAAATAAATCACATATTTCTAAGATAACATGATATTTTATATATATGTACTTATAATTCAATTTTATATGGTTCAGGATCACCCGTAAACAATACGAGAAGATTAATCATAAGATCCCATGATTGTACGCAACACGTCATTTGACAACACCGGTACTTTATGTACGCAACACGTCATTTGACAACACCGGTACCGTGGGTCAAGATTAATCTCGACCAATACATATACGATGGGGGTTTTATTATTTCGTTGGGGGTTTATTAAACATCTAAAAATGAACCATTAAAATTGAATTACTAACATCGAACTGCTAACTACGGACTAAGGAATTATTCAAAGTATTAAAAGTATTATAAGTATATATATGTGACGATTGTTTAAAAATGAAAATATATTGATATATTATATATGGATAGGTTCGTGATATCAACCGGAGACCAAGTCAAATAATATATATCTTCAAGACGAAAGTGAGTATATAGTCCCATTTTTAAACTCTAAATATTTTGGGATGAGAATACATGCGCTGTTTTTATAAATGATTTACGTTATGGACACAAGTAACTGAAAAATATATTCTACGTTGAGTTGTACCACTGGCATACTTCCCTGTAGCTTGGTAACTAATATTTACAGCGGTATTGTAAACGCGAATCCTGTTGATAGATCTATCGGGCCTGACAACCCCAACCGGACTGGACGACCAATATTCAACGGTTGCACAGTACTTCGTTTCGTGACTACACTTGGTACAGTGTAGTAAGATTTCATATTAAAGGGAATATGCGACGTGATTAAATGTTAAGTATGGTTACCAAGTGCTCAACCACTTAGAATATTTTTATGAAAATGTTTATATATGAAATCTTGTGGTCTATATTTATATCGCTGCCGGCATTAAACCTATATCTCACCAACTTTATGTTGACATTTTAAAGCATGTTATTCTCAGGTATGAATTAAGTCTTCCGCTGTGCATTAGCTCGTACTAAGGATACTACTTGAGGCCATTAAGGACTTATATCATAAGGCGTTGCATTCGAGTTATTGAAGTTCATAGAAACTATTATTAAGTAAATGGCGGTTTAGGTCATTTGAATATTATGAAATGTCAGGCGAATATGTCAAATCTGGATGTAACTATAGATTGCCTTTTAAGAATAAATGCAACGTTTGTAAGATGTATCATATAGAGGGCAAGTACCTCGCAATGTTATCAACTATTGTAATTCGTTTGTAATCAATATGGACAATGTCCGGATGATTAGTTTCGGATCCTTTCATAAATAAATGGGCTTGGTGACCAAGCAAATCGTCTTATGAACTTGGTGGCCAAGGTGACCTTGGAGACCAAATATTTTTGACTTGTTGACCTTGGAGAGCAAGTATAACTTGGAGAGCAAGCACATTCTAGATTATTCCAAGAATTTAATCAACATGGACTTGAAGGGCAAGCACATGAACTTGGGCTAAGATGTTTAGGATGACTTGGGCCTGTTATGGGCCGAATTTTAGGCCCCTAAGTCTTGGATTTCGGCCCAACTTCGTGTATGCATGTCCGTAATTTATTTGATCCTTGTTTTCGCTCTAACTTCTTCGTTTGTTGTCCGTTTTAAGCGATTCATGCGCCCACACGTTCGTAATAAAATATCCTAAAACATAAGAATAAGTAAATAACCTTTTCAAAAAATTATAAAATAAGTTATTTAGACGCGAGTTAATCGTATTAGCTGGTTTTGCTCGTTTTTCCTCGTTTTTATCCGTTTTTAGTGATTCTTGAAACATAGCCTTTGTAATTACATAATCTACCAAATAAAGCAATTAAATGCTTATTTAGATGATAAAGTAAACTATTTTATCATAAATGGGGCTAAAATCGGGGGTAAAAACGTGACTTTTTAGCCGATATCAGTGTATGACTAAAAAGCTTAATCCCACAATTAAAGTGTTGTCTGCCTTTAATTTTAAAACTTTGAAATAATGCACTTAAGCCCCAGACAAGTAAGAAATGTTGAAAATATCATTTTAAGTTTCACTTTTTACTTATTCAATTAACCTAATTATCCTAATCTAACTACTACTAAAGTTATATAAAAAAAATACACGGGTTGCCTCCCGAGAAGCGCTTGTTTTTGTTCGAGTCACGAGCCTGAATCTAGCCTTATTTATCAGGAAATATAGGCTGCTCCCTTGCATCCATCAGTAGACACAAGAGGTAATATTGGAACATACCGACGAGATTGAAGCGGACATAGAATAAGTTATGTCCAATGAGAGGAGGAGATTGGTCGAAGTGAATGATTTATTTAAGTTGAGGTATAACAATGCTATCAACTTCTTTTACCTCCTTGATTGGAACGGGTTGGTCAAACGGGTCCTCATCATTCCATGATGTGTATGTCATTATGTATTTGAGTGATGGTTTATAGGGTAGCCCTGACGCAAAACCCGTCTTTCTTCTTTGTGACTTCAGGTTGGTTGTAATATTGTACTCTAAGGATGGAGGTGGGACGATGTCCATTGACGTCTCCAATATTGTAGTAACATTAACAACTACTTCGGTGCTAGAATCCTCCATCTCTTTCTTCTCACCCGGGCTTTCCATTTCTATTTTCTTATCCACCTCTTCGTCACTCTAGTCGAGAGATTCAAGTATAATTGGTTCAGAGAGTTCTTATAGAACGAAATCCTCTCCAGTCATTAAAAGATCAAAATAAGGTGGGAGTGAAGATTGGGTTGGTGTGGTGTGCTTATTCTTCTTGTGTTCTACTTCTATCTTTTTCTCTTTATTCTCAGAATAGAAGGTGACTTTCCTAGTGGAGATGGTGTTTACTTCGGCGTTCCCATCAGAAGGACATACAAACTCGTCAATCTTCAAAGTGACCTCTTCTCCACGGGCTCTCAAGTTGATAGTCCGTGAATAAACGTTAACGATCGCTTTGGCTGTATTCAGGAAAGGCCTTCCTAAGATGATAGGGGTTTTCACGTATTCTTTAAAATCCACAACCATAAAGTCAGTCGGAAAGAGGAATTTTTAGACCATAACCATGATGTTCTCAGCTATTCCCTTAGGATATCTAGTGGATTAATCAGCTAGCTGGATGCTCATTTTGGAAAGGTTAAGGTTTCCAATTTCGAGTCTCTGGAACAGTGAGTAGTGCATGAGATTGATGCTAGCACCAAGGTCAGTGAGAGAATAGATAGTACCAGATTGGTAGATAGAACAAGGAAGGGTAAATCGTCCGGTATCCCCTAGTTTTTCAGGAAGAGTATTTAAGAGAATGGCCGAACAATCCGCTTTCAATGGGACATTGGATACTTCTGGTACCTTATCGTTGGTTAATAAAAGTTTTCTAAAATACTCCTTACTATGAGGATTTTTAGACACAGTGTCCAAAAATTTACCGTCAACATTGAATGATTTCATCTTGTTATGTCTTTGTTTGAGACGGCCTGGGAATGGACTGGGTGCTTTCCCAGTAGGTTTAGGTGATGACTCGATGACTACTACCGAAAGGGTATTAGTTAGTTTCTTCTCCGTAGAAGAAACTGAAGATTGGCTATGTGCCACCTTTGAGTCATTTTTAGGACAACGTAGAGAATCGAGACGTTGATTTTGCTGGCTTATTTGATTTTCAAGACTACTAAAGTGATTTTTCATGACTAAGTTAACTGCGTCTTATCTTGCTGTGATCGTGTTGATGATTCGTAGTAGGACATCGTTTGGATTTGTCTCTGGTGGGGTAGTGGGTTTGGTAGGTTGGTTGTGCGGATGATCTAGGATCTTATTGGAGTAGATAATAGACTCCTCACATTCAGCCTCATATACCTTGGCCGAATGTGGGTTAGTACAATTCTGGCATAATTGCACTTGAGACACATGTTGCAGGACTTTCTTTAGCCCTCAAACTTCTTTGGCAGGGTTTTTTATTTGGTCCGAGAGAAATTTGATGGTTTTATTTTCGATAGGATCGGAGGCGGAAAGCGGTGTTGCTGATGAAATGTGCTCTTCCGTGTTCCAATCATGATGGTGTATACTCATCTCCTCGATCAATCTCCGGGCCTCGTCAGCAGTGAAGTTCATGCAGTTACCTTGAGAAACAGCATCAAGAGTAGACTTGTTGTTTTGATTTAGACCTTTGTAGAAGGTCAAAATTTGAACAGAGCTCTCAAGACGGTGGTTCGGGCATCTTCGAAGCAAATGTTTGAATCTTTCCCATGCAGTGTAGAGTGATTCATCGTATGCTTGTTGAAAGTTTACGATAACATTCCTAAGTCTGATTTGTTTTGATGGGGGAAAGTACTTGATTAAGAAAGTTGTTGCCATTTCCTCCCATGATGTGATAGAGTTAGGTTCTAACCCCTCGAACCAGGTTTTTCCATGAAGAGTTAGGGAATAGGGGAACAAATACAGATGAGCTACATCTTGTTCAACCCCATTTTGCTTATATGAGTTGGATAAGGAGAGGAATCTATCTAAGTGAGAGATGGGATCGTCAATTGGTAAGCCGTGGAATTGGCAATGGTTCTGAATGAGTTGTATGATGCTATGCTTAAGCACAAAAGATGTTCCATTAATCTCTGGATAGAGTATCGGTCCTCCTCGTCCTTCTAATGAGGGTTTGGTGATGTCAACGAGAGTGATGCGTGTGACCATCGTCGAACTATTGACAGGTAAGTGTGGATCTCGTCGGATGGGTACAATGTATGATATCAGATAGAAGAAAGGATGTGTCGGAAGAATTCTTAGCGGTCTAAGAAGGTTAAACCATCCTAAAGGTTCACTAATAAGGAAGTTCATTTTAAACTTTTTAATTAATCTAAATTAAGCTAATATTATCTAACCTAACTACGGTAAACTAGTAACTTGTGACAGAGCTAGTCTCAATCAAAAGGGTCTCTTAAAAACAAACTAATCTAAACAGGCTCTAAATCATACTATCGCTCCCCGGCAGCGGCGTCAAAAATTATACTCTACCTACGATATGACCAAATAGGATGGTTTATTTATGCGATGTTGTTAGGTCGCAAAACGTCAATTCATGATATCAATAGAAGAATTTGATTGTTTAATTTATATATGCTGGGCCTAAATCTATTATTCCTTCCTATGGGTTAGCAAGGGCAAATATGACCTAGGGTTGTTCCTTGAGTGGTCGAATTTGAAACGGAGCTTATTCACATAATTTAGTAATTAAGATAGGGTTTGTACACAATTTAGTATCTAAGACTTAGTGGCCAGGTACACCTTGTGTGGAGAGGCAGGATCCTTTTGGTCCCAATAAATTGGTGACTGTTCGGAAAATCCAACAACCAAGTCCAACCGGTTTATTCTAGACACCACTTTATCTGGAATATCAAATTATGTAAAGGCAATAGTTGGGTTGATTTGATTTATAATTGTATTTAAAATATTAAAGTAATATAAAAAAATAAGCTAGCTAGCATGCAACAGCTAAGGACAGAGAAGACGTGGTTCACCATGATTTAATATAACATAGTGTCGGGATGTGAAAGGACCCGTTCATATACATTATAAACGATTCACAATAGTTGATTTCATCACGAGGTATTTGACCTCTATATGATACATTTTACAAACATTGCATTCGTTTCTAAAAGACAAACTTTCTTTACAACGAAAGTTGACGACATGCATACCATTTCATAATACATCCAACTATAATTGAATTAATAATAATCTTGATGAATTTCAACAACTCGAATGCAACGTCTTTCAAAATATGCCATAAATGACTCCAAGTAATATCTCTAAAATGAGCAAATGCACAGCGGAAGATTTCTTTAACACCTGAGAATAAACATGCTTTAAAGTGTCAACCAAAAGGTTGGTGAGTTCATAGGTTTAATTTCTATATAATAATTATAATATTTAATAAGCCACAAGATTGCATTTAATTAAATGTGCAGGATCATTACAACTGCAAAAATCATTCATACGATGAATCGCCTGGTAACCGACCTTAACATAGAGCGCTTAAGATATCTGGCATCATACATTCCACTATTCAAATGTATGACAAGAACCCTTCGAAGTACTAAAGCATTTCCACTATTTGAAAATGGGGGTGGTTGGTGCCCGTAGATCTACCTTTAGGATTCGCGTCAATTAATGTTTTTCACTAATTCTTAGGTTACCAAGCATAATAATAATAAGTACAGATATCTGGTATAACAAAACAATCGTAGAATGTAGTTTCATGAACTTGTGCTTATTTTGTAAAACACTTATAAAAGCATTGCATGTATTCTCAGTCCCAAAAATATATATTGCATAAGCATTTAAAAAGGGAGCAAATGAAACTCACCATACTGTATTTCGTAGTAAAAATACATATAACGTCATTGAACAAGTGCAAGGTTGGCCTCGGATTCACGAACCTAAATTAATTATATATATTTATGTGTTGGTCAATATTTGTCTAACAAATTAGGTCAAGTCATAGTGTATCACAATCCTAAGGCTCAAGAATAATATGTAAAGGTCAACAAAAGTCAATTTGACTCAAAATAATTTCCAAAATCTATACATGATTAATATATAGTTTAAATATCGTCATTTTATATTTTTAAATATTTTTAAAAGATTTATTAGAGTAAATAATATAATTCATTTATTAATAAATAAAATTTTATATTAAAATTTATATAATAAAATATACTTTTATATATATTAAGTAATAAAATTTATAGAGTTCATTTAATATCATAAAGATAATATGATAGGTATTATTAAAGTAATTTTATTACACATAGTAAAATATGTTTGTATCACATATTTACTTGATAAAATAATATCTATAATAATAGTAAGTAAAAGTTATATTATTTTGTAATAATAATAATTATTTTTCTATTAATAAAAATATCAATATTTATAATTACTAAAAATGACATTATGATAAAATGATAATTCTAATTATGATAACTTTAATATTTACGATACTTTTTAATGTTAACCTTAAAATAATAATTCTATTTAAAATGATAATAATAATCATCTTTTATAATAACAATGACATTTCTATTAAAATGATAATTTTTGTTAAAATGATAGTTTTTAATATTAACGATACTTTTAATAATAATAGTAATGATAAAAATAATAAGAACGATAATTTTATCTAAATCAATATCTTATAATATTTTAATTTCATCATGATACTCACACTCATTATTTCCTAATCGTTTCGTTTAATAGCTTTTAATCGTCTTTTATATCGTGTTCATAATAATGATAATAATAGTAATCAAAATAATTAGGTGTTACTAATATTAGTTTTAATTACAATAATACTAATAATGATAATTACTATGATATTATTAACGATAATACTAATAACTCTTTTAATGATAATAATTAATAATAATAATAGCAATAACAATAACCATTTTTAAATAATGATATATATATATATATATATATATATATATATATATATATTAATAATGATAATAATAATAATAATAATAATAATAATAATTAGATAATAATAATAATAATAATACTAATTATAACTTTAACGATAATAACGATAGTAATAATAATAAAAATAACAATTTTTAATGATAATTCCTTTTATTGATAATGATAATAGTAATAATAATATAAAACTAGAACGACGATAATAACGACGATAATAATAATCATTTTTAATAATAATACAAAAATTCAATTGACTATAACTTCAAATCCGTTCATCGAAACCATTCGATATCTAAATGAAAAGTTCTTAATTTTTCGTTAGCCTTCCAACGACATGCATATCTTATACCTTATCTCAACCGCATACGTAACTAATTCATGATTCAACATATCCTATCTAATGGCAATATCAAAAGTACAAGCATACATAATCCTATATTCTCGAGCATTAGTCAGGGATACACTATTAATATATAAAAATTAAATTATGAGTACTCACGTATCAATATTGAGATTCAATATTACAGAAAAACTACGTAGACGCAACGGAGATGATAAACACTAGTTTGACTTATGAGCAATACTCCCGAACCGTACCCATAACCTCCATAGCTATAACCCATAATTTCCTTAGCTCTATCCCACTCGAAAAACAATTTCGAAATCACTCGGACAGTACTCCGTCGTAATATTTTATGTATACTAATAATATCTTGAAATAATACGGAGTAAATATATATATGTAACTTGATTGAGAGAGTTTAGAGAAAATATTTTCAGATTTCTATGAAATAATGAAACTTATTGAATTCTATTTATAATAGATTTTTGAATTATTAAAGTGAATTATTAAAGTATGAATTATTAAAGTGAATTATTAAAGTATGAATTATTAAAGTATGAATTATTAAAGTGAATTTTTAAAGTATGAATTATTACAGTGAATTATTAAAGTATGAATTATTAAAGTGAATTATTAAAGTTAAAGTAAAGTAAAAATAAAGTAAAGGTAAAGTTTAAGTATAGTAAAAGTATAATACGCGTATAAATATATATAATATTAATTTAAATCGTTATATATACTTAATAAAATAAAATATAAATATCGTTATCTTTATCATACTGGTTAAGTAATGAGTTGTCAAAAGTAGTTCTAGATATTTATAAAAGTTATATACGTTTTAATAATAAAGTTCTTTTTGAATTGAAAACGTTTTTGTACGTTTGAAACTAAATCAAATAAATATGATAATTTTGTTTTCCAAAACTAAATATATTTAAGAATTATTTTGGTTAAAGGTTAAAATAATGGAAATCGTTATATCATAAAACGTTTTAGAAAAGTAGAATCATATATATTCATAATAGGTTTCAAGTTTTTAAATTACAGTCTGTTGTTGAAGCATGGGATAAAGTCCAAAGGTTAAATAAACGTATGAAATCATATTAATGAAAAATGTCGAGTTACTTAACTTGTCGATATCCAACATCTAAGTTATTTACACTCTACGTTCTTACTTATAAATCACTTTACCATTTTCCAAATGTTGTCAAAAAGAATAGATTTCTTAAATCACAGTGGACCTCATAACATAGACCCGTAATCATATCACAATGTATCTGATAAATCAGTCATTTGATATTATCTTCTAGTTCCGTTGATAACTATTAGAATATATTTTGAAACAAATACGTTTATATAAAGTATTATACGCCTAATACTTTGTTAATATTTTCAATTTATAATATATACACATATACATATATAATCATGTTCGTTCAATTTAGTGGTTCGTGAATCGTTGGAACTTGGTCGAGGTTTAAATGAATGTATGGACACAGTTTAAAATTCTTGAGATTCAACTTAACAAACTTTGCTTATCGTGTCAGAATGATATAAAGATAAAGTTTAAATTTGGTTGGAAATTTTCGGGTTGTCACAGTACCTACCCGTTAAAGAAATTTCGTCCCAAAATTTGAATGGGATGGTCATGGCTGACAATAAGTATGTTTTCATGACGTACACGAGTTGAAAATTAGAGTTTTAATATCATCAAGTAATATAGATAAAGTAATTTGATTTTTGTGAAAAGTATGAGTGAAGTTATCACAAAAGAATGAAATGAGTAAATGCACGTTATTTTTAACCAATGACATAGTCACGGTTGATTTTCGGAATTCAAGAAATTTAGAGAAAATCTTCGTAATAAGATTTGGTTCTTTGGTAATTAAGGAAGTTAGGATCCGCTTGATTAAATGCGATAATCTGTTTTGATTGCTCTGTCGGATATTTTACTATATATCCACCCCCTTCGTTTTCTTATTTCCACAACTCACACCTTTTATTCTTTCTCCCTCAATTCATACTTTATAGCATTCGCTAATATGCTCCATTCAGTTCTGATTCTTGATATACTCCTAACTTTCATATCTGTCATTCTTCTTTTTCATCTGCCACCGAAAGAATCTATTTAATTCTACTATACTCTTGGTTTTATAGTGTTTTTAGTTCTCCCGTGTCTTTATATTGCTATATGCATCGATATATATGGTTTGTAATTTCTGGGTTGTTGTTGGGTTTTATATCTTCCCTTATATTTCGATGTCCTTGCTTCTGTCTTCTATAATCATTGTCATCTCCAATTAATGCTCTCTTTTATTTGCTGCGATTTATATCCCAATTTCTGTTTCGGAGTTTTGTCCTTTCGTTTCTTCTTCTTGCGAGTAATTACCGCTTATAATGGTCCATAATTCGCAGATAAAAATTTCGGAATAAACATTGTTAATGTTCTAAGAAAGAAATCGTAATGGCACGATCTTGATTTGTCAAATTATCAGAATACCTCGGAAAAGATCGAATCATCAAGAAAATATTTTCTTGATATTTTTAGAGATTAAGTAGAATACATGAGTCGTATAACATGGCACATGATGATGTTATGATCTGTGAATCATCATGTTCCATTTAAAAACTCAGCATGACTTACTGTAATATAATCACATTGATCAAGTGTCATTATATTATACTAACTCATGCTTCAGCTCCCAACACTACTTCAAAAGTATTCCTATTTTAAACTCGAATGTTTCAGAATTTAGAAACAAAAATAGTTTCTTTTATGATGTAATACAGATAGCGCGAAGAGGTAAATGATTTTAGATAAGAATAATTATGAAAATATCTTCAGAAATATGGAGGATATTTATAATGAAAGATACGATGATATCTTAGAATTTCTAATATCAGAGGATGATGAAGAATATTGTCCGCAGGGGTTTAGTGTCAGGAGCAAGGTATTCGTTAATGACTTCAGCAGGTACTGAATCATTTGGATTCTTTGAAGTCAGGTTCAGTCTTTGTGATTTGTCCACAGCCTCCTTCATACTTTGCTCAATCCGGTCTCCAGTTCCAAGACTTTTCTTTTTCTGCGCTTTGCCAGCACACTTATTTATTATCATCAAACTTTTACTATTTAAGTCATTTATAGCTTTTGCTGCTTCATCAGCATTTTTCCATTTTTGGAGAACTAGTTCGTAGTTCGGAGTGTTTTTCAGAAACTTCACATTCAAATTAAGTCCAGAAGATAGACATTATATATACACATATAACTGTTGGTGTAGACATACTGCGAGATTTCAAAATACTGATTGCTAATTCCCGATGATTCGTATGGCAATTCTCGTTACAAGATGCGAATGATTAAATGATGGGGTTTCGGTAAATATAATGATTCTTCGGAAGGTCAAAGATCAATGAAGTTGTGAATAAGTTTATTGCTAATGTGGTGGAACATGAAAGGTTCTCTGGTAACAAAAAGGTAATCATATATATCAAGATTATGATAAGACTACTCCGAATGAAAAATCGAAGTTGTCTTGTTGTAGCTGTGATAGAATTTGCTACTTTGAAAAGGAATTGCAAAGTTATTTTTGCTAATAAATACCAAAGGATCTGACACAGATATGTGTTGAATTATGACTTTGGTTTCGAGAGCTTTTTAAGTACATAACTGTGGATAATATGTGGTTGGATCATCATCTCGATTGCTCATTATTTGAAATGTCTTCAGAAATTTTTCGAAGGGCTTGAACACAGATTGTAATCGTTAATATACATTTGATGTTCTAATACAGTTTTAAAGTCAAAGTATAGCTCTGAAAGATGTAAGAATCTAAAAGTGATGGTACCGGTTATATCTCGAATTGAATTCTGAGGTTTCAAAATCAGAATATGTAATTGAGTTTGAATGAGTATGGTTGTTTTAATTTCTATGAAAGAATGTATATTATTGTGAAAGTAGGAAGTATAGTTGATAATTTGCTTAATCAGATTCAAAGAATGTAATATATTAATTGTGAATTTATATATCTATCGGGTATTACCTACCCGTTAAAAAAAAATTCACAATTAATATTTTGTACAAAAGAATTTTTATTACAGTCTTTATGAAAATATATATGTATATATTCTCTTCAGATGTAACATAGATTTTAATGAGTTAATACTAAATTAAACTCATTCGATATACGGTTGGAACTAGAATTGAATAATCACTTAAAGGCTTTAGAGATTACATAAGTATTTCTTCAATAATATTGAAATTATAAATCAATACTTCATAATTTTTTTTTTGAGACGTGATGTTGGTTTTCATTAAATTCTTGTGAACTTCGCAAAGTACGAATGATGTTATCTGAAAAGTTTCGGGTACCTCGATGATGAAAGTGTAAAATCAAATATATACTTGATTTATTATGAATTGGAATTTATTGAATTGAGACAGAGATTGTAGTTAACGATGGTTAAGTTGCGGCGAAGGACGTACATTATTGTGTATTTGTAATATGAATTAACCGAGTAGTTAAGATTCACACACAATAGCTTAGCACGGAAAGATTTATTTTTATTTCAAAATATATATATATATATATATATATATATATATATATATATATATATATATATATATATATATATATATATATATATATATATATATATATATATATATATATATATAATATACATATAATTTCTTCAGAGGGAATGAGATAATTCTTCATAACTTGTTGATAAAATATACACGTTATTGATTCGTAATGATGTCCACAGTGATTCTTGAACTGACGGAGTTTGTGACGTTATAGGTGTTGCTGATTCTGATGCTGACTGCACTGACGATGCTGGTGACGCTGACGGTACTGTTGATGCTGTTGGTAAAACAAGTTTAGCTTGTTAACCACACACCATTTTTGTCAGGGTTTCTACTCATCCTTCTATAATTTTGGTTCGCTTAACTGATTTATGATTAGGGCTAGATTAGATAATCTCTAAGACTTTAGAGATTACATAATCGCCGCGAAATGTTTCTCTAATGAAGTTATGAATTAATACTTCGTCATTTATTGTTGTTGGTACTCCTTGGTATCTATGGTGCGTATGACGTTGATGCTCGTGGGACAGATTGTAAAGTTGAGGTTTACGATGCGGTTGTGGTTAGAGGTGGTAATGGTACTGTTGGCGTTGATGATGGTGGTACTGGTTATGCTGCTGGTGCTGCTGCTGGTGTTTGTAATCTTTGCACCATATTCTCCAAAGCCACTACCCGAGCGCGAAGCTCGTTGACTTCTTCTATTATACCGGGGTGATTGTCGGTTCGGACGAGTGGATAAATAAAATCTAGAATTTGATGTAGTATATAATCGTGACGAGATACTCTAGAAATGAGAGAGAAAATGGTGTTTCGGATTGGTTCGTCGGTAAGTGCTTCAGGTTCTTCGTCAAGAGGGCAATGGGGTGGATGAAAGGGATCACCTTCTTCTTGTCTCCAATGATTGAGGAGGCTAAAAAACCCATCCCCAATTCATCCAGAATAGATGATGGCTGATTGGTTGATCCATTCCGGTCACACTGCTTTCAGAGCTGGAGTGGGATTCTATTTCGGAATCCGAGGAACTTGAATTAATGATGAATTCCATTTTGTACGATTGAATAAGGATTTTTAGATATGAAATGATTTTCGGTTATCGGATGGTATTCTAATTACATATAATATCCATAGATATAGAACAAAAGATTTCGTAGATTACGGAGGAATTTGAGGGATATGTCAGGTAAAGTTTAAAGTAATAGATACGATAAGATATGATTTAGCAGATACGCTAAGATATGAATTTTGTCTATACACTACTCATGCAATTAATGTAGCAAGACATGTCTAGACTAGTAATGATAAGTAGGTAATTTCCTAAGAATGATAAGCAGATGATTTCCGACTAAAAATGATAAGCAAAACTTTTGACATGCAGACACGGTCGAAGTCCATACTCACTAATGCATCCTAACGACTTATCAGTTAGACACACTAATGCAGACCTGGTTCGCTAAGACCACCACTCTGATACCAACTGAAAGGACCCGTTCATATACATTATAAACGATTCACAATAGTTGATTTCATCGCGAGGTATTTGACCTCTATATGATACATTTTACAAACATTGCATTCGTTTCTAAAAGACAAACTTTCTTTACAACGAAAGTTGATGGCATGCATACCATTTCATAATACATCCACTTATAATTGAATTAATAATAATCTTGATGAATTTCAACAACTCGAATGCAACGTCTTTCAAAATATGCCATGAATGACTCCAAGTAATATCTCTAAAATGAGCAAATGCACAGCAGAAGATTTCTTTAACACCTGAGAATAAACATGCTTTAAAGTGTCAACCAAAAGGTTGGTGAGTTCATAGGTTTAATTTCTATATAATAATCATAATATTTAATAAGCCACAAGATTTCATTTAATTAAATGTGCAGGATCATTACAACTGCAAAAATCATTAATACGATGAATCGCCTGGTAATCGACCTTACTATAGAGCGCTTAAGATATCTGGCATCATACATTCCACTATTTAAATGTATGACAAGAACCCTTCGAAGTACTAAAGCATTTCCACTATTCAAAAATGGGGGTGGTTGGTGCCCGTAGATCTACCTTTAGGATTCGCGTCAATTAATGTTTTTCACTAATTCTTAGGTTACCAAGCATAATAATAATAAGTACAGATATCCGGTAATAACAAAACAATCGTAGAATGTAGTTTCATGAACTTGTGCTTATTTTGTAAAATATTTATAAAAGCAGTGCATTTATTCTCAGTCCCAAAAATATATATTGCAAAATCATTTAAAAAGGGAGCAAATGAAACTCACCATACTGTATTTCGTAGTAAAAATACATATAACATCATTGAACAAGTGCAAGGTTGGCCTCGGATTTACGAACCTAAATTAATTATATATATTTATGTGTGGTCAATATTTGTCTAACAAATTAGGTCAAGTCATAGTGTATCACAATCCTAAGGCTCGAGAATAATATGTAAAGGTCAACAAAAGTCAATTTGACTCAAAATAATTTCCAAAATCTATACATGATTAATATATAGTTTAAATATCATCGTTTTATATTTTTAAATATTTTTAAAAGATTTATTAGAGTAAATAATATAATTCATTTATTAATAAATAAAATTTTATATTAAAATTTATATAATAAAATATACTTTTATATATATTAAGTAATAAAATTTATAGAGTTCATTTAATATCATAAATATAATATGATAGGTATTATTAAAGTAATTTTATTACACGTAGTAAAATATATTTGTAACACATATTTATTTGATAAAATAATATCTATAATAATAGTAAGTAAAAGTTATATTATTTTGTAATAATAATAATAATTATTATTATTCTATTAATAAAAATATCAATATTTATAATTACTAAATATGACATTATGATAAAATGATAATTCTAATTATGATAACTTTAATATTTACGATACTTTTTAATATTAACCTTAAAATAATAATTCTATTTAAAATGATAATAATAATCATATTTTATAATAACAATGACATTTCTATTAAAATGATAATTTTTGTTAAAATGATAGTTTTTAATACTAACGAAACTTTTAATAATAATAGTAATGATAAAAAATAATAAGAACGATAATTTTATGTAAATCAATATCTTATAATATTTTAATTTCATCATGATACTCATACCCATTATATCCTAATCGTTTCGTTTAATAGCTTTTAATCGTCTTTTATATCGTGTTCATTATAATGATAATAATAGTAATCAAAATAATTAGGTGTTACTAATATTAGTTTTAATTACAATAATACTAATAATAATAATTACTATGATATTATTAACGATAATACTAATAACTCTTTTAATGATAATAATTAATAATAATAATAATAATAACAATAACAATAACCATTTTTAAATAATGATATATATATTAATAATGATAATAATAATATTAATAATAATAATAATAATAATAATAATAATAATAATAATAATAATTAGATAATAATAATAATGATACTAATTATAACTTTAACGATAATAACGATAGTAATAATAATAAAAATAACAATTTTTAATGATAATTCCTTTTATTGATAATGATAATAGTAATAATAATATAAAACTAGAACAACGATAATAACGACGATAATAATAATCATTTTTAATAATAATACAAAAATTCAATTGACTATAACTTCAAATCCGTTCATCGAAACCATTCGATATCTAAATGAAAAGTTCTTAATTTTTCGGTAGCTTTCCAACGACATGCATATCTTATACCTTATCTCAACCGCATACGTAACTAATTCATGATTCAACATATCCTATCTAATGGCAATATCAAAAGTACAAGCATACATAATCCTATATTCACGAGCACTAGTCAGGGATACACTATTAATATATAAAAATTAAATTATGAGTACTAACGTATCAATATTGAGATTCAATATTGCAGGAAAAGTACGTAGACGCAACGGAGATGATAAACACTAGTTTGACTTACGAGCAATACTCCCGAACCATACCCATAACCTCCATAGCTATAACCCATAATTTCCTTAGCTCTATCCCGCTTGAAAAACAATTTCGAAATCACTCGGACAGTACTCCGTCGTAATATTTTATGTATACTAATAATATCTTGAAATAATACGGAGTAAATATATATATGTAAATCGATTGAGAGAGTTTAGAGAAAATATTTTCAAGTTTCTATGAAATAATGAAACCTATTGAATTCTATTTATAATAGATTTTTGAATTATTAAAGTGAATTATTAAAGTATGAATTATTAAAGTGAATTATTAAAGTATGAATTATTAAAGTGAATTATTAAAGTATGAATTATTAAAGTAAATTATTAAAGTATAAATTATTAAAGTGAATTATTAAAGTTAAAGTAAAGTAAAAATAAAGTAAAGGTAAAGTTTGAGTATAGTAAAAGTATAAAACTATGTACGTATAATACGCGTATAAATATATATAATATTAATTTAAATCGTTATATATACTTAATAAAATAAAATATAAATATCGTTATCTTTATCATACTGGTTAAGTAATGAGTTGTCAAAAGTGGTTCTAGATATTTATAAAAGTTATATACGTTTTAATAATAAAGTTCTTTTTAAACTGAAAACGTTTTTGTACGTTTGAAACTAAATCAAATAAATATGATAATTTTGTTTTCCAAAACTAAATATATTTAAGAATTATTTTGATTAAAGGTTAAAATAATGGAAATCGTTATATCATAAAACGTTTTAGAAAAGTAGAATCATATATATTCATAATAGGTTTCAAGTTTTTAAATTACAGTCCGTTGGTGAAGCATGGAATAAAGTCCAAAGGTTAAATAAACGTATGAAATCATCTTACTGAAAAATGTCGAGTTACTTAACTTGTCGATATCCAACATCTAAGTTATTTACACTCCACATTCTTACATATAAATCACTTTACCATTTTCCAAATGTTGTCAAAAAGAATAGATTTCTTAAATCACAGTGGACCTCATAACATAGACCCGTAATCATATCACAATGTATCTGATAAATCAGTCATTTGATATTATCTTCTAATTCCGTTGATAACTATTAGAATATATTTTGAAACAAATACGTATATATAAAGTATTATACGCCTAATACTTTATTAATGTTTTCAAGTTATAATATATACACATATACATATATAATCATGTTCGTTCAATCTAATGGTTTGTGAATCGTTGAAACTTGGTCGAGGTTTAAATGAATGTATGGACACAGTTTAAAATTCTTGAGATTCAACTTAACAAACTTTGCTTATCGTGTCAGAATAATATAAAGATAAAGTTTAAATTTGGTTGGAAATTTCCGGGTTGTCACAGGATGATTACAAGACACTCATTGGATAGATATACCTTGGTGTAAACACTAGATTATATTCCCTACTAATTGATTTCTTGATTAGCATGTCACGAGGTGTCGGTTTTCTAAAATATTATCACTTGAGATAAATTATTTGGATAATTTATATTCAATTATTTATAGGTTTAAATAATTATATTGTGTTATATTTTATAAAAGGTTTATAAAATATATAAGTAGCATAACATTAAATGGGTTTTATACAAGTTTTATAAATAACAAAGTTTATATATAAAATATAGTGAGTGTGGGCAGATTTTGGAGCCCCAAGAATGACCATCCCATGCTTATTCTTGTTTCTTTCTATAACAAAATTCCATATATGCATGTCCCTTGACTAGAAGTACACATACACATGCAATTACATCAAGTGAACTAGCAAAGAAAACTGCACTCTGCAGCTGTATTCTGGCCGTGAGTTTTGAGGGACAATAGGGAGTTCTTCAAGCTCTTTTGGAAGCTAATTTTGAGTGTCAACAAATCCTAACCAAAGTACAAGGTGTTGGTCATAATTTTGGGGTATAATCACTTGAGGTTTCATTGTTTTGAGGCTTCATTCATCATCATTCTTGGAGCCTGCTGCTGTCCAGATTTTAGGGTGCAAAAGAAAGGGTTCTAATCTTGGTTTTAAGGTGTTTAAGTATCTTAAATCCAAACTCAATTAAGGGTAGTATTGGTGTAACAATAGCTTGGGCTTTGATATTAATATGGAATTTAACTAAATGGCTTAACATATGTACTTGTTCTCTAAATTCTTCCGCTTGCTTTAACTATCTTAAAATTGGTTTTATGATTGAGTAAACTACATGAACATGTTATTATGGACTAGTTAAATTCCATCAATGGTATCTAGAGCAGAGCTCTATGGATTATGCTTCGTATATTGTCTTTAAACCCACTATATTTGCATTCCAAGTACATGCATGAAAATGGAATACAAAAATTGTCGGGTTTGGGTGGGTATGGAATTTTGGCCGAATTATAGGAGTCCCAAAAGTGGGTTTTGGACTCTTCTATTTGGTTCATATTTGGTTGTATGATGATGTTCACAATCTAAGCCTTGGCCTTGTGTTTGGTTGTATGTTTGGTTGATGTAATATTATTCATTTGGTTTATAATAATATTTAATCATTTGGTTTGTAATATTATTCATTTGGCTATGTAATTTATTTTATATTTGGCATGTAAAATAGATTAGGTTGTAATTTCATTTTTTAGAGAAAAATGTATTAGGATATATTTTGTAAAAATGAAGATACAAGAAGATGACAATGAAGAACACAAGGAAGGATGTAAGATTAAGTGGGAGATTTTGAAATCTCCTACTTTGTGTTATAACCCCTTAACCGGTGGCATTTGTTTTCGGCTAAACAAATGCCAACCAAAATGGCTTGATTGTGAACATCTTTGTTTTGCATGCATGGTTGTTTATTGTGTTTGTATGTTTGGTTGCTACAAGATTATCACAAGTTAACAACAAGAAAATGACAATTTAATTGGTTAAATTAGACATTATTAAAGACATGCAAAATGACAATTTAAATGGTTAAATTGAAATAGCATTAGGACATTAATAAATGGTTATTAAGAACACTAAAAGGATCACATATATAAAATGGTTTATATCAAGTAATTGGCTTAATTACAAGACATGAAAATGGTTTTTCATAAGTACCATACACTAAATGCATGTTGGTGTATGGCATAGAAGTTTTCTTAAACTAGAAATTATGAAAACTTAAAATCCCTTTAATCGACAAGGCAAACAAGTTAAACGCCATCCTTTTGTGCAACACTTAAAAATTATTGGGGAACTCATAATGGGATAAAGGTCACCTAACCGTTATGAGCAAACTAATATGATTAAGGTGAATTTCACACACTTGTGAGATAAAGGTCACCTAACCACTTGTATGTTAAATTTACACTTTTACACAAGTAGGACGACTTGATTTGGGAATCATGAACTTAGGGTCACCGAAGCATGAGGAACAAATAGGCGTTGATGGAATAAATATCCCATGCAAAAGGATTGCATGATTCCATAACTTAGAAGTTGCAAAAGGATTGCAATTGTCATATAATGACTACCTAGCTAAATCAAATGACGGGATAAAGGTCACCTAAGCGAAATTTGGTTTACCGTTGGATTCTAAAATTTAATAAATATCAATTGGATTTAAAGGGTATTGATTGTTAAATTAAAATTGATACTTAAAAAACTTTGTTAAATTTTGTTGGCCGCCAATAACAACAACATTCCAAACGCACCAATCAACTTTAACAACATATCGTTGAGGTCAATCCTCGAAAAGGAAAAACTTAACCATATGAACTTCATAGATTGGTTTTGCAATCTAAGAATTGTCCTCAAACTAGAGGATAGGGCGTATGTGTTAGAAGACCCCATTCCTGATCAACCGGACGAGGATGATATGGAAGGCATGGCTTATTGGGAGAAATATTGCACCGATTCGGTGCAAGTTTCTTGCCTCATGCTTAGGACTATGATACCAGAACTCCAAAAGGATTTCGAGCATCATAGTGCATATGACATGATCACATAATTGAAGAAGATGTTCCTTCAACAAGCTCGTGTCGAGCGCTTCGGAACGGTTTGAGCGCTTCATGCATGTCGGATGGACGACTCCCAATCCGTTTCATCTTATGTCCTAAAGATGAAAAGCCTAATTGATCGAGCGAACCATCTAAAATGCAACGTGTCTAATGAATTAGCCACAGACCTTATCCTTAATTCTTTGTCAAAGAGGTTTGACACATTTGTAATGAATTACAACATGAATGGATGAGATAAGAGCATTGGCGAATTACATGCCATGCTTAAGACGGCCGAAGCAAGCATGGGTAAAAGGGCTTCACCCATGTTTATGATCAATGAAGGCGGGTCCAAAACCAATAACACTTCTAAGCCAAAGGTGGCTAAAAGGAAAGGACTCGCCTACCAAGGCAAGGGAAAGGGAAAGGGGAAGATGGTTACCCTAACCAACAATAACAAGAAGCAAAAGGTTGCCGGTAAAGCTAACCCCAAGGAAGATCAGTGCTTTGGTTGCGGTGAAATGGGTCACTGGAAACGCAACTGCCCGGTCTACCTCAAGGAGTTGAAAGAAAAGAGGGATGCCGGGCAAACCTCAGGTAATGTATATATGGTATACATATACATATAGCTTAGTATTACTTCTTCTAATACATGGGTATTAGACACAGGATGTGGAACTTATATTTGCAATTCTTTACAGGGGTTCAAAAGAAGTAATCAAGATGCGGGAACAACAAGTCTCTTCATGGGTAATGGAGCAAGGGTGCAAGTGAAAGCTGAAGGAGACTTTGTTTTGAAGCTTCCAAGTGGTTTGGAGCTTATTTTGAAAAATGTTTTGTATGCACCCAATTTATCTCGAAACATTATTTCTGTATCCCGTTTGAAACAATGTGGTTTCAATCTTAATTTCATTAATGATGATATCCATGTTTTTTTAGATAATGTGTTCTATTTTAAGGCTTCGCCTATGAATGGTATTTATGAATTGGTTCATGATGACACATCATACAATAGCTCAATATATCATGCAAACACCAAGAAACTCAAAAGGGATTTGAGTGATTCCTACTTATGGCATTGTCGTCTTGGTCACATAAACAAGAACCGAATGCATACACTTCAAAAGAATGGCCTTTTGAAATCAAATGAACTAGACTCATTTGATGTATTTGAATCTTGTTTACAAGGCAAAATGACTAAAGCACCTTTCAAAGGGACCTATGAAAGGGCTAAAGACTTATTAGGATTAATACATTAGGATGTATGTGGACCTTTTAAGCCCATGACTAGGAAAGGTGAAAGATACTTGGTCACTTTCATTGATGACTTCAGTAGTTTCGGATATGTCTATTTATTAAGGCACAAGGACGAAACTTTTGAAGCATTCAAAGAATATCAAAACGAAGTACAAAATCAACTCAACAAGACAATCAAGGTACTTCTTACCGATAGAGGAGGTGAATACCTAAGCAATGCTTTCCAAGATCATCTTAAAGGTTGTGGGATTATCTCACAACTCACTCCTCCTGGAACACCCCAACTTAATGGAGTTTCCGAAAGGAGGAACCGAACCCTAATGGATATGGTTCGATCTATGATGGCTAGAAGCTCGTTACCTCTATCATTTTGGGGTTATTGTCTATGCTCTGCGGCTCGTATTTTAAATATGGCCCCAACCAAGAAAGTGGAACGAACACCTCATGAGATGTGGTTTGGAAAACCTCCATCTCTGTCATACTTAAAGGTATGGAGATGTGAAGCTTATCCTAAGCGTTATGTCCCTAATAAGTTGAATGCTCGATCCACGAAGTGTATCTTCATAGGATATCCCAAGGAAAATATGGGATATTATTTCTGTGATCCATCCGAGCAGAATGTATTTGTTGCTCGGAAGGCAGAATTCCTTGAAACTAAGTTCCTAATGGAATGTAATAGTAAAAGGAAGATAGATCTTGAAGAGTTCCAAGATCAAGTAGATGATACACAATTGGTTGACACTAGCACTCAACATGAAAATGTTGAGAATGATCAAATGGATGATCAAAGTATGCATGACGTTCGCAGATCTGGTAGGATTAGTAATCCTCCTGAGAGATATGGGTTTTTCATGGATGGTTGCTATGTGGTTGATTTGGATGAACCAACAAACTACCAAGATGCTTTATAAAGGATTGATAAGGATAAATGGCAGGAAGCCATGAATGCTGAGATGTAATCCATGTATGACAATGAAGTTTGGGAACTTATTGCACAACCTACTGGCTCAAGGCTAGTTGATTGTAAATGGCTTTTCAAAATAAAAACCGACATACATGGAAACTTGGATACATATAAAGCTAGACTTGTAGAAAAAGGTTTCACTCAAACTCAAGGGGTTGACTATGATGAAACTTTTTCGCCTGTGGCAATGCTAAAGTCTATTAGGATATTACTTGCCATTGCTGCTCATTATGATTATGAAATATGGCAAATGGATGTCAAGACCGCTTTCCTAAATGGACATCTTGTGGAAGATGTCTATATGGTTCAGCCTGAAGGTTTTGTTGATCCGAAATATCCTAAAAAGGTATGAAAGTTAAAGAAGTCAATCTACGGATTGAAACAAGCATCTAGAATGTGGAATCGTCATTTTAATGAGGAGGCCAAGAAATTTGGCTTCATTAAAAATGGTGATGAAGCTTGTGTATACAAGAAAGCTAGTGGGAGCACTATCATGTTCCTTGTATTATACGTGGATGATATTTTATTATTTGAGAATGATATTCCGGCAATGCAAGGTGTTAAAACTTGGTTAAGTAAATGCTTCTCCATCAAGGATCTTGGAGAAGCACAATACATTTTGGGGATTGGGATCTACAAGGATAGATCCAAGAAACTGATAGGTTTGAATCGAAGTGCATGCATTGAAAAGATCTTGAAAAGGTTCAAGATGGACAACTCTAAGAAAGGTTTGGTACCTATTAAAAGAGGAACGCTTCTCAGTTCATCCCAGTGTCCTACCACGAAAGAAGAACAAGAGAGAATAAAGAAAGTCACGTACGCATCTGCTATTGGGTCAATCATGTATGCAATGATATGCACTAGATCGGATGTGTCATGCGCTCTTAGCTTGACAAGTAGATACAAGAATAACCCAGGAAACAGTCATTGGATTGCGGTTAAAAGTATATTGAAATACCTTAGGAGGACTAAGGATATGTTTCTAATATATGGATCTGGTGAGGAGGAACTCGCTGTAAAAGGTTACGTGGACGCGAGTTTCCAAACTGATCGAGATGATTCTCGATCACAATCCAGTTATGTCTTCACATTAAATGGAGGTGCGGTCTCTTGGAAGAGTTCAAAACAGGATGTTGTTGCCTTATCCACTACAGAGTCGGAGTACACTGCCGCCTCATTGGTAGCTCAGGAAGCTGCATGGATGAATAAATTCAACGATGACTTAGGAGTAGTCCCTTCCATTCAGGACCCTATTGAGATCTTTTGTGACAACGAGGGTGCTATTGCTCAAATCAAGGAACCTCGTGCTCACCAAAAGACCCGTCACATTGAGCGGAGATTCAACTACATAAGGGATAAAGTTGAAAAGGGAAAGATATGTATTCGCAAAGTTCACACAGATCTTAATATAGCAGATCCTCTCACGAAGCTCTTACATGGAGCAAAACATGCACGACATGTTTGTGCATTAGGGCTTCGATATTCTAGTGATTGGTCATGATCTGTTTTAAGTATTGTAACGGAACGAAATTTGTTCAAACTCATTAATATAATTATGGTGTTAATTTATTAAATTTGAGTCATGTTCCTATTTTGCATATTTTATCCATGAATAAGGTATTATTCTAAATTTTGTAGTCGATTACATTTGTGGGAACAAGTGTGAGGTTTAGACTAATATGAACTTGGATTGGTATGCATTCACGGGCTGAATGTGGGGCAAGGTTGCAACCAAGGTTCATAGATATTTGTGGAATACAAATATTGGAAGATCCGCCCTCAAGATTTACTAAATGGAGCCTTTGTGGTTGATCACATGTAGTCTTGATTAAAGGCGAATATCATTGTATCCTCTGACCTGAGATACATATTGGGTTCGAATATTCACTAAGTATTATGCCTTGATTCTTTCCTTCGCTATTCTGAAATATGGTAGTTCATAAGGAAGATCTTAGGTGTAATACAAAGTATATATCTAGGACGTATGTAGTCAAGATGGAATTTGTCCCTCTTATTCATTGAGAGCCAGATGTCTAAGGCCTGATAAAGTAAAATCTAAAAGAGAGTGATCATTCTATGTCTTTTGGATTTAACATGACATCTAGGACGAAAGGATATAATGAAAGATTCACCTATTCATATTCGAGATGAAAAATCAAAAGGGATGATGTTATTGAATGGCACAAAGTCATAACATATTGGGGGTGATGGACGGTCGTTAGGTGGTATCCATCACTTGCATTAATTTCTTATGTTTCTCGTGCAAGTGGGAGATTGAAGGTATTTCGTATGCCCGAGAGACATATTAAAGTAATGTGGCTAATGTGTTATGATCCAAGTCGGGTCATACCCAATAACAAGCTTACCAACACCTTATAAGTATTTAATCTTAACGATTGGGTCGTTAAATAAATACGCGACACTTGGATTTTAGAAAATCGGTTTTCTAAAATATTATCACTTGAGATAAATTATTTGGATAATTTATATTTGATTATTTATAGGTTTAAATAATTATATTGTGTTATATTTTATAAAAGGTTTATAAAATATATAAGTAACATAACATTAAATGGGTTTTATACCAGTTTTATAAATAACAAAGTTTATATATAAAATATGGTGAGTGTGGACAGATTTTGGAGCCCCAAGAAAGACCATCCCATGCTTATTCTTGTTGCTTTCTATAACACAATTTCATATATGCATGTCCCTTGACTAGAAGTACACATACACATGCAATTACATCAAGTGAACTAGCAAAGAAAACTGCACTCTGCAGCTGTATTCTGGCTGTGAGTTTTGAGGGACAATAGGGAGTTCTTCAATCTCTTTTGGAAGCTAATTTTGAGTGTCAACAAATCCTAACCAAAGTACAAGGTGTTGGTCATAAGTTTGGGGTATAATCACTTGAGGTTTCATTGTTTTGAGGCTTCATTCATCATCATTCTTGGAGCCTGCTGCTGTCCAGATTTTAGGGTGCAAAAGAAAGGGTTCTAATCTTGGTTTTAAGGTGTTTAATTATTTTAAATCCAAACTCAATTAAGTGTAGTGTTGGTGTAACAATAGCTTGGGCTTTTAAACAAATTGTACCTCTTCTAGTTCCTCAAACTCACCCTCAATTTACTTGAGGAGGTACTACTTCTTCCTTCTTTATATATATATATATATATATATATATATATATATATATATATATATATATATATATATATATATATATATGTAAGTATTTATCCATGACTTGATATTAATATGGAATTTAACTAAATGGCTTAACATATGTACTTGTTCTCTAAATGCTTCCGCTTGATTTAACTATCTTAAAATTGGTTTTATGATTGAGTAAACTACATGAAAATGTTATTACGGACTCGTTAAATTCCATCACGAGGAACTAGGCTATCGTGATTCTGATCGGATGGACTATGATCAACTCTCGACGCTTTATCTGGTTTATGGATATAAGCGGCCCACCTTGGATGCAATGAATACCTTGGGTGCACGAATAAAGTAGCATAGCCATATATAATATCCAACCTTTCTTAACACCTTAGTGTATCACTCAAGTGAGTGGTTATGATTGTGTTTCGAATTCTTTTCTGTCAATGGTTTGGTAAAATCTAAGGCTTTGTAGACAAATTAGTTACTATAATAGTTCTCAGTCATCCTTAAAGATTTATAAGCTTAGTTTGTATTGTAGTGCGTTAAATTCACATTTATGATTTAAACCAGCCCTTACTTAAATCTACCCAATAAATCCCTTAGTTATCCACCATGTACTACACTTATAGTGGTTCCATAGCTTCTAACCTTGACCATGCTCAAGTGGTCCTATAATACATCAACACTGTACTCTACTGTTGCAACAGTATTTCCTATAGTCTTATACTCTTACCAATGTCTTGATCTGGTCCTACGGTAATTCCCCATGTACTTTATAGTATTTTCGATGGGTTCAAACCTTGACCAATGTATAAACACAGATAATTAATTACCTTATAAATGTCAACTTTATAAAAGGTTTTAATCACGTTTAATGGTGGAAGGAGGATAATAATGAGGTTTAATATGATAGACAGAAAGCGAGTTCGAAACAATAATCATCCCTAGCTACATTATTAAATCATGGAAAAAAATCAAGTAATTACTCACACAACATGGAAACAAGCATTTCTAATATTAATAAATTACAAATATCAAATAAGAATGTTATAATAAATTAATAAAAGAAAGGATAGATATTACCGAATAATGACGGTAGATGAACACTTGTATTTCTTCATAATATCCATAGCATTACAATGCCTGATAGCTTCTACTACTAACTACATACTATTCTCCTATTGATCACTAGAGAGCGACAATATGACAATTTACGAAATTAGATGTTTGAGAGTGTCTTGGCGAATGCTTCGGTTAATATAGCGAAGGGTGCATGAACCCTACTATCGTTGTGCGTAACCCTAGAGTGGATATGGTTTGCGTGTACATGATGAGCCTACTAGAAGAGTATATAACATCTCTTTTGTGTAGTTGGCGTATAATATTGCCTGTTGGGGCGGTAACGAACTTAACGGTCAGTTAAGTTGAAGGAGGTCTTGAGGTATGGATAATGCGGGTGACGCATTCATTAAGACAGTATGGCCACTCTCTCATGAGAGTGGGCAAGTGTCTGTGAGCAATTAAATTGCTAAGTAAGTGAAAGTGAATAAAGAGTCTAGTGACTTTGACCGACATGTACAATTGACGAAGTGAGTCGGCGTATGCCTAAGTTCAGGAGCGTTTGTAGGAGTTAGAGAAGTCTACCTTGTAGGTAGCAGTGAGATAGTGTACGTGAAACATGTTTTGTAGAAGTGATGTTGCCGCTTGTATGACATCAAGGATTACTGTGTTGGCCGACTCTAAGGACCTGAAGTAAAATTCTCAGAAATTTGGTGTTTGTGACCAACAGTGAGAATAATTATGTCATGAAAGAATAAAATGTTTGCAAGATGTTATCATATTGGTGATGGAAATGTGGAGCAGAATTCTAAGTGGGGGAGTGAAGAGTAGGTTTTGTATGATAGATAACCGAGTGTCACTCATATTTAGTATGTGTAGTGACCCGAACATTTCCATGTTTATATATATTAAATGAAATTGGCATTTACATGATTAAGTGTTTCCAACATGTTAAGCAATCAAACTTGTTAAGACTTGATTAATTGAAATGAGTTTCATGTAGACAATTGACCACCCAAGTTGACCGGCGATTCACGAACGTTAAAAACTTATAAAAACTACATGATGATATATATATGGATATATATATGGTTAACATGAGATTATGATAAGTAAGTATCTTACTAAGTGTATTAACAATGAGTGATATACATAAAAATGAGATTATTGAATTAAGAAACTCGATTATCGTTATAAAAACGTCTTACTAAATACATATGAATCATATTAAGATATAGATACACTATGTTTAACATGATAAAATGATGATTAAGTATATCATTAAGTGTGTTAACAATGAACTACATATGTAAAAACAAGATTACTAACTTAAGGATTTCGAAACGAGACATATATGTAACGATTATCGTTGTAATGACATTTTAATGTATATATATCATATTAACATATATTCATACATAATAATATCATGATAATGTAATAATTTAACATCTCATTAGATATAATAAATAATAGGTTAACAACATTAAATGAGATCGTTAACTTAAAGGTTTCAAAACAACACTTACATGTAACGACTAACGATGACTTAACGACTCAGTTAAAATGTATATACATGTAGTGTATTAAGATGTATTTGTACACTTTTGAAAGACTTCAAGACACATATCAAAGTACTTCTACTTAACAAAAATGCTTACAATTACATCCTCATTCATTTTCATCAACAATTCTACTCGTATGCACCCGTATTCGTACTCGTACAATACACAGCTTCTAGATGTATATACTATTGGTATATACACTTCAATGATCAGCTCCTTAGCAGCCCATGTGAGTCATTAAACATGTGGTAACCATCATTTGGCAACTAGCATGAAATATCTCACAAAATTACAAAAAATATTATAAATCATTCATGAATTATTTACATGAAAACAAACTTACACATCCTTTATATCTAATCCATATACCAACGACCAAAAACACCTACAAATACTTTCATTCTTCAATTTTCTTCATCTAATTAATCTCTCTCAAGTTCTATCTTCAAGTTCTAAGTGTTCTTCATAAATTCTATAAGTTCTAGTTTCATAAAATCAAGAATACTCTCAAGTTTACAAGTCTACTTCTAAGCTTTCTAATCCATTTCAAGTGATCATCCAATCTCAAGAAATCTTTCTTATTTATAGTAAGATATCTTTATAATTCAAGGTAATATTCATATTCAAACTTTGGTTCAATTTCTATAACTATAACAATCTTATTTCGAGTGATAATCTTACTTGAACTTGTTTTCGTGTCATGATTCTACTTCAAGAACTTTCAAGCCATCCAAGAATCCTTTGAAGCTAGATCAATTTTTTTCACTTCCAGTAGGTTTACCTACTTTACCTACTAAACTTGAGGTTGTAATGATGTTCATAACATCATTCGATTCATATATATAAAACTATCTTATTCGAAGATTTGAACATGTAATCACTAGAACATAGTTTAGTTAATTCTAAACTTGTTCGCAAACAAAGTTAATCCTTCTAACTTGACTTTTAAAATAAACTAAACACATGTTCTATATCTATATGATATGCTAACTTAATGATTTAAAACCTGGAAACACGAAGAACACCGTATAACCAGACATACGCCGTCGTAGTAACACCGCGGGCTGTTTTGGGTTAGTTAATTAAAAACTATGATAAACTTTGATTTAAAAGTTGTTCTTCTGGAAAAATTATTTTTCTTATGAACATGAAAGTATATCCAAAAATTATAGTTAAAATCAAAGTGGAAGTATGTTTTTCAAAATGGTCATCAAGACGTCGTTCTTTCGACTGAAATGACTACCTCTTACAATATTGACTTGTAACCTATATTTCCGACTATAAACTTATACTTTTTTTATTTAGTTTCATAAATTTCAGTTCATTATGAAACCATAGCAACTTGAATCACTCAAAACCGATTTAAAACGAAGAAATTATGGGTAAAACAAGATTGGATAATTTTGCTTGTTGTAGCTACGTGAAATTTGTAACAAATCTATACAAATCATAACTTAACTAACTTATATTGTATTATACATGTATTCTAACATATATTATGTAATCTTGGGATACCATAGACACGAATACAATGTTTTGACATATCATATCAACCCATCAATATATATATATATATATATATTTCAGAACAACCATAGACACTCTATATGCAGTAATGTTTGAGTTAGCTATACAGGGTTGTGGTTGATTCCAAAATAATATATATACTTTGAGTTGTGATCGAGTCTGAGACTTGTAGACACTGGGTCGTGGATTGATTCGAGATAATATATATTACTTTATTTCTGTACATCTAACTCTGGACAACTAGTTGTAGGCTACTAACGAGGACTGCTGACTTAACAAACTCAAATCATTAAAATGTAATAAAAATGTTGTAAATATATTTTGAACATACTTTGATATATATGTACATATTTGTTATAGGTTCGTGAATCGACCAGTGGCCAAGTCTTATTCCGACGAAGGGAAAATCTGTGAAAGTGAGTTATAGTCCCACTTTTAAATCTAATATTTTTGGGATGAGAATACATGCAGTTTTATAAAGGTTTTACAAAATAGACACAAGTACTAGAAATTACATTTTATGTTGGATTATGAATACTGAATATCACCCTTTTAGCTTGGTAGCCTAAGAATTAGGGAACATACACCCTAATTGACGCGAATCCTAAAGGTAGATCTACGGGCACTAACTCCCCCCATACTGGAAAATGGTATGCTTTAGTACTTCGAGTTATTAATACAGATGAATTTCTGTTTTGGGGATATTCTATATGCATTTTGTTAATGTCGGTTACCAGGTGTTCAACATATGAATGATTTTTATATAGATTGTATGTTATTGAAAGATGAAATCTTGTGGTCTATTATTACGATTTGATATATATAGGTTAAACCTATAACTCACCAACATTTTTGTTGACGTTTAAAGAATTTTTATTCTCAGGTGATTATTAAGAGCTTCCGCTATTGCACGCTAAAATATGGACAAGATTTGGTGCCAGCATGCTTGTATAATATTGTTTAAAACTGCATTCGAGATTTACTTTATTGTAACATATTAATATTGTAAACCAATATGTATTGGTCGTGTGTAAGTGTGATATTTTTAGATTATCAAATTCTTGATAATCTAGGTGGTGTCCTTTTAACCTTGTCAATAAAATAAAGGTTATGGTTTGTTTTAAAAACTAATGCAGTCTTTGAAAAATGTCTCATATAGAGGTCAAAACCTCGCAAAGAAATCAATTAATATGAAACGTTTATAATCGATATGAACTGGACATTTTAGTTGGTATCCGAGCGTTAGTCTTAGAGAACCAAAAATTTGCATTAGTGTGTCTTATCGAGTTTGTTAGGATACATTAGTGAGTCTGGACTTCGACCGTGTTTTCCTTTAAAAACGATTGCTTAACACTTTTGTTGGAAACTATATATTATTAACATGAAAATATTATGTGATATATTAATCTCTTAACATGTTTGATATTGTGCGATAGATGTCTACCTCTAGTACAAATCCCATCGACTCGCCTAATAATAATGAAGAGTCGAATATATTTTGGGAAGATTCACAAATTCCCGAAGAAGAACCGGAAGAGGAGGAACCGGAAGAGGAGGAACTGGAAGAGGAGGAACCGGAAGAAGAGGAGGTTCTGGAGGAAGAAATATTAATAACTACAGAAAAACGGTTAAATAAAAGAAAATCTTCAACCAATGGTCCACAATTAATAATGGTCAATGGTGTTTCCGCCGAGGAAGCAAAATATTGGGAAGATTACCAATTTTCTGAAGAATCGGATTTCGATGAGGATTCTGATGATGTTATAGAAATTACCCTGACCCAATTTGAAAGAGCAAAAGAAAACCATAAGGGAAAAGGTATCAAAATAGAAAAATCTGATTCCAACCCCGATGAACTTTATATGTATCGTCAACATCCGTATTTCCTAAATTGTAACAATAACCCGGGAACCTCTAAACCACCAGGTTTTTCTAAACCATTGTGGAAAATGACGGCTCGTATTAGAGGAACATCATATATCCCTAGAAAATTAGGAAAAAGAACCAATTCCGAAGAAGAAGAAACCAGTGATTCAGATTAGAGAGTTGTAATCATGTTGTGTAATATATGTATTGTAGTGTGCTTGTATTTTCATGTTATGTAAAAATTGCTTGTATTGTTTATTATTTATCTTTTACGAATCTAATCCTCGTCTATTTTACAGTATAAAAACACACAATGGACGTTAAGGATAGACAACCGAATATTCTAGAAGACCTACCCGGGGACATGATTGATGAAATCTTGTCTAGAGTCGGTCAGAGTTCATCGGCACAATTATTTATGGCAAAATTAGTTTGTCAAACATTTGAAAGACGTTCCAGACATGCCTTAGTTTATAAAAGACTTTCCTTTAATAGATGGGGTATATCACATTGGGGAGATCATAAGTTATGCTGTGTTTTCTTTAAAGCATTGAATGCGGGGAACCCAGATGCAATTTTACGCTACGGGTTGAGAGCCTATTTTGAATCTACCTATCCCAACATAGGACTTCGTTCTTTAGAAAGAGCTTCTAACATGCAACATAAAGAAGCATGTTATGTCTATGGGTTAGTAATGTTCGCTTCTCACCAAATTGAGAAAAAGAACATAGGATTGCAACTACTAAATAAAATATTTCTACAAGTGACGGATTCAGTAGTTGGGGTGAGAAATGAGATTTTTAGATTATTACGGGGCTATTGGGCATTACAAAACCCTCGTCTTTTTGACGACATTACAACATGCTACCTAGCTAACCGTCATAACGGTTATTTTCCACAAGACCAAGGATGGGAAATAGTCTTAGTAAAACCAGAATGTATGACTTGTTTCTGGACTTATGAGTTACGTGTCTTTATTGCCTTTGCGGAACGACTTGCGTACTAGCTAGAATTATCTTGTATCGAAGTTATTGTGTGCTATATTTCATGCTATATGTAAAATAGTGGTATTGTAAGTTTGTAAAATATTGTATAAGAGTTTGAACATGAAATATTATTATAAACAGTTTTTCATATAGAATTGTAGTAGTTGAATTGTTTATTGGCTATTAAGTATGAACTTAACGGGTGAAATGTCCCGTTCATATTGATTATAAACGTTCTATATTAATTGATTTTGTCGCGAGGTTTTGACCTCTATATGAGACGTTTTTCAAAGACTGCATTCATTTTTAAAACAACCATAACCTTTATTTTATCGATAAAGATTTAAAAAGCATTACGTAGATTATCAAATAATGATAATAAAAAATATACCGTTTACACACGACCATTACATAATGGTTTACAATAAGAATATATTACATCAAAAATAAGTTTCTTGAATGCAGTTTTTATACAATATCATACAAGCATGGACTCCAAATCTTGTCCTTATTTTAGTATACAACAGCGGAAGCTCTTAATAATCACCTGAGAATAAACATGTTTAAAACGTCAATAAAAATGTTGGTGAGTTATAGGTTTAACCTATATATTATCAAATCATAATAATAAACCACAAGATTTCATTTTTATAACACATCTCATATCAGGCATTTCGCAAACTGTATAGAGATAAAAATCATTCATATGTTGAACACCTGGTAACCGACGTTAAATTAATGCATAGAATATCCGAAAAACAGAACCTCTTGTCTGTATAATAATCTCGAAGTACTAAATCATCCATAACCTGAATGGGGGTTGTTAAGCCCAATAGATCTATCTTTAGGATTCGCGTCAATTAGGGGCCATTTTCCTAATTCTTAGGTTACCAGACTTGAAGGGCGATATTCAATTTAATAATCCAACCATAGAATGTAGTTTTGCGTACTTGTGTCTATTTTGTAAAACATTTATAAAGCTGCATGTATTCTCATCCCAAAAAAATATATTAGATTGTAAAAGTGGGACTATAACTCACTTTCACAGATTTTTACTTTGCCGGAAGTAAGACTTGGCCACTGGTCGATTCATGAACCTATAACAAATGTGTACATATATATCAAATTATGATCGAAATATATTCACAACATTTTTTATTACATTTTTATGATTTAAGTTTGTTAAGTTAGCAGTCCTCGTTAGTAACCTACAACTAGTTGTCCACAGTTAGATGTACAGAAATAAATCAATATATATTATCTTGAATCAATCCACGACCCAGTGTATACACGTCTCAGGCTAGATCACAACTCAAAGTATATATAAGTTTGGAATCAACCTCAACCCTGTATAGCTAACTCAAACATTACTGCATATAGAGTGTCTATGGTTGTTCCAAATAATATATATAGATGGGTCGATATGATATGTTAAAACATTGTATACGTGTCTATGGTATCCCAAGATTACATAATATGTATAATACAATATAAATTAGTTAGGATATGTTTAGTCTAGATTTGTTACAAAATTTTCGTAGCTAAAACTAGCAAGTTTATCCAATTTTGTTTTACCCGTCATTTCTTCGTTTCAAATCCGTTTTGAGTGATTCAAGTTGCTATGGTTTCATAATAAACTAAAATTTATGAAACTAAACAGGAAAAGTATAAGTTTATAGTCGGAAATACAGGTTACAAGTCATTTTTTAAAGAGGTAGTCATCTCCGTCGAAAAAATGACATCTTGATGACCATTTTGAAAAACATACTTCCACTTTGTGTTTAACCATGATTTTTGGATATAGTATCATGTTCATATGTAATAACATTTTTCCAGTAAACAAACTTCAAATTTAAAGATTAAGATACTTTTTATTTTTTCTTAACCGAAAACAGCCCCCGATTTCACTACGACGGCGTATGTCCGGTTTACGGTGTTCTTCGTGTTTCCAGGTTTTAAATCATTAAGTTAGCATATCATATAGATATAGAACATGTTTTTAGTTGATTTTAAAAGTCAAGTTAGAAGGATTAACTTTATTTGCGAACAAGTTTAGAATTAACTAAACCATGTTCTAGTGATTACAAGTTTAAATCTTCGAATAAGATAGCTTTATATGTATGAATCGAATGATGTTATGAACATAATTACTACCTTAAGTTTAGTAGGTAAACCTACTGGAAGTGACAAGAAATGATCTAGCTTCAAAAGATTCTTGGATGGCTTGAAAGTTCTTGAAGTAGAATCATGACACGAAAACAAGTTCAAGTAAGATTTCTGCTCGAATTAAGATTGTTATAGTTATAGAAATTGAATCAAAGTTTGAATATGAGTATTACCTTGAATTAGAAAGATAACCAACTGTAAGTAACAAAGGTTTCTTGATCTTAGTTGATTACTTGGAATGGATTAGAAAGCTTGGAAGTAATCTTGCAAACTTGAAAGTGTTCTTGGTTTTATGAAACTAGAACTTATAGACTATATGAAGAACACTTAGAACTTGAAGATAGAACTTGAGAGAGATTAATTAGATGAAGAAAATTGAAGAGTGAAAGTGTTTATAGGTGTTTTTGGTCATTGGTATATGGATTAGATATAAATGATGTGTAAGTTTGTTTTCATGTAAATAATTCATGAACGATTTATAATATTTTTTTTGTAATTTTGTGAGATATTTCATGCTAGTTGCCAAATGATGGTTCTCACATGTTTAATGACTCACATGGGCTGCTAAGGAGCTGATCATTGAAGTGTATATACAAATAGTATATACATCTAGAAGTTGTGTATTGTACGAGTACGAATACGGGTGCATACGAGTAGAATTATTGATGAAAATGAATGAGGATGTAATTGTAAGCATTTTTGTTAAATAGAAGTACTTTGATATGTGTCTTGAAGTCTTTAAAAAGTGTACTAATACATCTAAATACACTACATGTATATACATTTTAACTGAGTCGTTAAGTCATCGTTACTCGTTACATGTAAGTGTTGTTTTGAAACCTTTAAGTTAACGATCTTGTTAAATATAATTAATTCATTGTTATTATACTTAAATGAGACGTTAAATTGTTATGTTAACATGATAACATGGTGTATGAATATATCTTAACATCATATATATATATATATATATATATATATATATTATATATATATATATATATATATATATATATATATATATATATATATATATATATATATATATATATATATATATATATATATATATATATATATATATATATATATATATATGTTAAAATACTATTACAACGATAATCGTTACGTATATATATCGTTTCAAAATTCTTAAGTTAGTAGTCTTGTTTTACATATGTAGTTCATTGTTAATATACTTAATGATATATATAATTATCATTTTATCATGTTAAATATAGTGTAACAATATGTTAATATGATACATATGTATTTAGTAAGACGTTGTTATAACGATAATCGTTATATATATCGTTTCGAGTTTCTTAACTTAGTAGTCTCATTTTTATGTATATAATACTTATCATAATATCATGTTAACTATATATATATATATATATATATATATATATATATATATATATATATATATATATATATATATATATATATATATATCCATATATATATCATCATATAGTTTTTACAAGTTATAACGTTCGTGAATCGCCGGTCAACTTGGGTGGTCAATTGTTTACATGACACTCATTTCAAATAATCAAGTCTTAACAAGTTTGATTGCTTAACATGTTGGAAACATTTAATCATGTAAATATCAATTTCATTTAATATATATAAAATGTAAAAGTTCGGGTCACTACAATACCTACCCGTTAAATAAATTTCATCCCGAAATTTTAAGCTGTAGAAGGTGTTGACGAATCTTCTGGAAATAGGTGCGGGTATTTCTTCTTCATCTGATCTTCACGCTC
Source organism: Rutidosis leptorrhynchoides (assembly GCF_046630445.1). NCBI lineage: Eukaryota > Viridiplantae > Streptophyta > Magnoliopsida > Asterales > Asteraceae > Rutidosis > Rutidosis leptorrhynchoides. Next base: position 311,304,740 of record NC_092337.1, on the reverse strand, counting down.
CCAGGTGAACTCGGGTCCTCTACGAGCATTCCATCAAACCTTAACAATTGGTACCTTGTTTTGCTTAAGTCTTTTAACCTCACGATCCATTATTTCGACGGGTCTTCAATAAAATGAAGTTTTTCGTTGATTTGGATTTCGTCTAATGGAATAGTGAGATCTTCTTTAGCAAAACATTTCTTCAAATTCGAGACATGGAAAGTGTTATGTACAGCCGCGAGTTGTTGAGGTAACTCAAGTTGGTAAGCTACTGGTCCGACACGATCTATAATCTTGAATGATCCAATGTACCTTGGATTTAGTTTCCCTCGTTTACCAAATCGAACAACGCCTTTCTAAGGTGAAACCTTAAGCATGACCATCTCTCCAATCACAAATTTTATATCTTTTCTTTTACTATCCGCGTAGCTCTTTTGTCGACTCTGGGCGGGTTTCAATCGTTGTTGAATTTGGATGATTTTCTCGGTAGTTTCTTGTGATGCCCCGTACAAAACCATCGTGTACGAATCATCAACAACAGGATCATTACAAGGTCAAATACTATATGCTGTTTCAAAATAAGTTTGCATTCATGAATAAAGGTGACGTTTTAACCAACGTCAAATGTTTAACAACCAAAAGTATGCTTCTACGAATAGCAAGCAATAATAGTACGTGACCCATAGGTCGTTACAAATACATCGTTTCAAAAGTAATATAGTTTGAATGCAAAATAAACGTTTCATGCGGTGACATCTCTATTAAGCGCAGCGGGTGTCTACAAAGCATGACTAGTACAGTGGAAGCAAGCAAACCTTAAGCACCTGAGAAAAACATGCTTAAAACGTCAACACAAAGGTTGGTGAGCTATAGTTTAAGTATAACAGTAATGTAAGGTAGGCCACGAGATTTCAGTGCTTCAACAGTGTTTCAAAATAGTATGATAAGTATATGTATAACCTTGGGCACTTGTTAACTAACTTAACGTTTATAACCCCCTAAAAGTACACTTGGCGAGTGCATATATTTACGAAGTATTAAACACCCGTTAAATGCTAGCGCTACTAGCCCGAGTGGGGATGTCAAATCCTATGGATCCATATCTAAGATTCGCGTTCACCGGTTCAAAGACCAATGACTAAACGTTACCGAGCTAAGGGGAAAGTTTATGCCGTTGTATAACCCACACATATATAAAGTTTAAGTACTCGTACCTAGTATGTAAAATGTAAAATGCACATGTATTCTCAGTTCTCAAAATAGTTAAAGTAAAAAGGGATGCTATAACTCACAGTGGAAAGTAGTAAAGTCAATACGCGGGAAAAGTAAGCAAATGGTTGGTCCGGAAGGTCCTCAACCTAAGTCAAAAGTTACTAAGTCAGTAAATCGTTCGTAAAGGTTTAAATGTATGTAAATTAGGTCTTAAGTACCGTCATCATTCATCATTAAACAAAAAGCGTAAAGTAAGTTTTAAGTCAAGACTAGGGTTTGAAATAAAGGCTGACTTCATTCAGTCTCCACGACCTCTATACAAACTAAAATGGGGTGAGACTAGTGGCCATAGCTCCGTATATGAGTCCCGTAGGTACTGACTAATTTCTAAAACCAAACTCGTCTTTGTTTGACCGTGGTGATGGTTTAAGTGCGAGTAGGTCAGAAATTTCAGCACAACGTTAATAGGGTGTAGTGACTTTCGGGAGGCCATAGATCCTAAACTGTTACTCGGATTAAGACAAGGTCTAAACAGAAAATCATCTACTCGAACCGAAATATCTGAAAATAAACTTTACAGTAGCCCAGGTAGTTTGATCAGTTCCATAAACAGTAAGAAGGTGTTCCGGTTGGTTTTTGGTGCTTGATGCTCATCACGGTTCTCATCCTTGATGCGTATAGCTTCAAGTGTACAACTCGTTGATGGGTTTGCATCATCTTTACCAAGTTTTGACCATCATAACACTATTATAAGTCTAAGATAAGTTGCACAACTCACTTAAGAGTTGTATGTAGTTTGATGAACCAAAGTTACATCAAGATCTTAGATCCGACACATACATGAGTTACAAAAGTAATATTAAGCTATAAACTTGAAAGTAAACTAAATAATCAAGATCTTAAGTTGTAGAACTTAGATATTAGCTAGATCTTAAAGATCCTAGACTAGAAAGTCTAGATCTAGTGTTCTTAAGTTAGATCCTAAGTTATAAAACTTGGATCTTCACTTTAATGAAACCATAAGTTATGAAACTTAGATTTTCAACTTGAAAAATGTATGTAAGCTGGTAAGCTCTTATTTACAACAAAATTAGAAGAACATAAGTTATATAAACTTAGATCCAACATAAGTATATGAAGTTATAACTAGAAAGTTATACTTCCATGTTCTTGAACTTACAAAGTTAACTTTTAGTTTCAAGAAATATGAGATCAAGATTAACTAGTAATACTTGAGCAATTTAACAACATCACAACTTTAAAGTACTAATAAAAGGAAGAAATAAACTAAATATACAAGTAATAAGTTCATGGTTGTTCATACTTAGAAAGATTCAAGCCAAGCCTTTGATCTTTTAAGAAAGTAAACCTTAAGTTTACAAACATGAATACAAATATGATTTTAAAACTGATGAACTTTAAATCTTTTAAAACATTAAGTGTAGAACCATAAACTAGAAAGTTTAGGTTCTTGTTCTTGGTTGTGAGAAATAGCCATTCTAGAATAATCATTTGATCTGTTTCATTCTTTGACTGCTCTGCTCCCCCAAAAAAATGGAGAGACTTGTTCTTGCTCTTCCAATTCAGGAAGACTGATTTGCTTGGTCCAACCAAAAAAGATTCTTCATAAGAAAAAAAGATGTAAGTAACCAAGATTAGATGAAGATACAAGTTAGAAAACTTTATCTTTAACAACAACAAACAACTACAAGTAATTAAACAACAACAAAGAACACGTAATTTAATGATGATGGTGGCGGTTTTTAGAGGAAGAAAAAGAGAGAAACTAAAGCCTTGTTACTTACAAAGTAGAGAGAAAGACGAGAGAAATGAAAATGTAAGTAAGTGTGTGTGAAAAATGAGATGGGATACAAGTAAATAAGTAACAAATAAAAAAAAATTGAACTCCCTCCCTTGCTTGAAAGTGGATGGTTTTGGGACCAAAGAGGAAGGGTTCAAATCTACTTTCTTGTGTTGGAGAATGGTGAGAGCTTGGAATGGTATTAAAGCAAAGTGGTACGGGAAAATGGTGTAAGTAAGCATGTAACTAGATTCCACACTAAGCTAATTAATCTAGTTGTGTCTTAATGTAATACTTGCATAAAACATGGGCTTACAAGTCCATTAAGAGAGTAGGGTGGGCTTCCAAGTCCATTTCCAATAATAAATGAAATGTCCCGTTCTTATTGATTAAAAACGTTACATATTAATTGATTTCGTTGCGAGGTTTTGACCTCTATATGAGACGTTTTTCAAAGACTGCATTCATTTTAAAACAAACCATAACCTTTATTTCATCAATAAAGGTTTAAAAAACTTTACGTAGATTATCAAATAATGATAATCTAAAATATTCTGTTTACACACGACCATTACATAATGGTTTACAATACAAATATGTTACAACAAAATAAGTTTCTTGAATGCAGTTTTTACACAATATCATAAAAGCATGGACTCCAAATCTCGTCCTTATTTAAGTATGCGACAGCGGAAGCTCTTAATAATCACCTGAGAATAAACATGCTTAAAACGTCAACAAAAATGTTGGTGAGTTATAGGTTTAACCTATATATATCAAATCATAATAATAGACCACAAGATTTCATATTTCAATACACATCCCATACATAGAGATAAAAATCATTCATATGGTGAACACCTGGTAACCGACATTAACAAGATGCATATATAAGAATATCCCCATCATTTCGGGACACCCTTCGGATATGATATAAATTTCGAAGTACTAAAGCATCCGGTACTTTGGATGGGGTTTGTTAGGCCCAATAGATCTATCTTTAGGATTCGCGTCAATTAGGGTGTCTGTTCCCTAATTCTTAGATTACCAGACTTAATAAAAAGGGGCATATTCGATTTCGATAATTCAACCATAGAATGTAGTTTCACGTACTTGTGTCTATTTTGTAAATCATTTATAAAACCTGCATGTATTCTCATCCCAAAAATATTAGATTTTAAAAGTGGGACTATAACTCACTTTCACAGATTTTTACTTCGTCGAGAAGTAAGACTTGGCCACTGTTGATTCACGAACCTATAACAATATATACATATATATTAAAGTATGTTCAAAATATATTTACAACACTTTTAATATATTTTGATGTTTTAAGTTTATTAAGTCAGCTGTCCTCGTTAGTAACCTACAACTAGTTGTCCACAGTTAGATGTACAGAAATAAATCGATAAATATTATCTTGAATCAATCCACGACCCAGTGTATACGTATCTCAGTATTGATCACAACTCAAACTATATATATTTTGGAATCAACCTCAACCCTGTATAGCTAACTCCAACATTCACATATAGAGTGTCTATGGTTGTTCCGAAATATATATAGATGTGTCGACATGATAGGTCGAAACATTGTATACGTGTCTATGGTATCTCAAGATTACATAATATACAATACAAGTTGATTAAGTTATGGTTGGAATAGATTTGTTACCAATTTTCACGTAGCTAAAATGAGAAAAATTATCCAATCTTGTTTTACCCATAACTTCTTCATTTTAAATCCGTTTTGAGTGAATAAAATTGCTATGGTTTCATATTGAACTCTATTTTATGAATCTAAACAGAAAAAGTATAGGTTTATAGTCAGAAAAATAAGTTACAAGTTGTTTTTGTAAAGGTAGTCATTTCAGTCGAAAGAACGACGTCTAGATGACCATTTTAGAAAACATACTTCCACTTTGAGTTTAACCATAATTTTTGGATATAGTTTCATGTTCATGATAAAAATCATTTTCTCAGAATAACAACTTTTAAATCAAAGTTTATCATAGTTTTTAATTAACTAACCCAAAACAGCCCGCGGTGTTACTACGACGGCGTAAATCCGGTTTTACGGTGTTTTTCGTGTTTCCAGGTTTTAAATCATTAAGTTAGCATATCATATAGATATAGAACATGTGTGTAGTTAATTTTAAAAGTCAAGTTAGAAGGATTAACTTTTGTTTGCGAACAAGTTTAGAATTAACTAAACTATGTTCTAGTGATTACGAGTTTAAACCTTCGAATAAGATAGTTTTATATATATGAATCGAATGATGTTATGAACATCATTACTACCTCAAGTTTAGTAGGTAAACCTACTGGAAGTGACAAGAAATGATCTAGCTTCAAAGGATCTTGGATGGCTTGAAAGTTCTTGAAGTAGGATCATGACACAAAAACAAGTTCAAGTAAGATTTTTACTCGAATTAAGATAGTTTATAGTTATAGAAATTGAATCAAAGTTTGAATATGAATATTACCTTGAATAAGAAAGATAACCTACTGTATATAACAAAGGTTTCTTGATCTTAGATGATTACTTGGAATGGATTAGAAAGCTTGGAAGTAAATTAGTAAACTTGAAGGGATTTTTGAAGTGTTCTTGAAGTGTTCTTCCTATGATGATTATAGCTTGATTCTTGAAGTGATTTTTGATGAAGATGATGATTAACTACTGGAAAAATACATTCATAATAGTGTGTGTGTGTTGAGAGAGAATTAGAAAGAGAATTGGAAGTGAAATGGAGTGAATGATGAGTGGTAATTGGTGAGTGGTGAGTGGGGTTAAAAGGAGTTCTAGTTAGTTGACTAGCTCATGGTAGAAGTTAAAATTGATTAGTCATACATGACATAATCAAGAGTGGAATCCCATGCTAGTTCCTATTGGTATATACCCATAGTAAGTACGTTTTGAAGCTGTGTATAATACGGGTAAGAATACGACTAGAATTCTTGATGAAAGAAAAGAATGGGAAAATAACTGTAACCATTTTCGTTAAGTATGAGTGTTTTGATATATGTCTTGAAGTCTTCCAAAAGTATTTTAATACATCTAAATACACTACATGTATGTACATTTTAACTGAGTCGTTAAGTCATCGTTAGTCATTACATGTAAGTGTTGTTTTGAAACTTTTAAGTTAACGATCTCAATTAATGTTGTTAACCCATTGTTTATTATATCTAATGAGATGTTAAATTATTATATTATCATGATATTATGATATATTAATATATCTTAATATGATATATATACATTTAAATGTCGTTACAACGATAATCGTTACATATATGTCTCGTTTCGAAATCCTTAAGTTAGTAGTCTTGTTTATATGTATATAACTCATTGCTAATATACTTATGGAGATACTTACTTATCATAATCTAATGTTAACCATATGTATATCCATATATATATCGTCATGTCGTTTTTACAAGTTTTAACGTTCGTGAATCGCCGGTCAACTTGGGTGGTCAATTGTCTATATGAAACATATTTCAATTAATCAAGTCTTAACAAGTTTGATTGCTTAACATGTTGGAAACATTTAATCATGTAAATATCAATCTCAATTAATATATATAAACATGGAAAAGTTCGGGTCACTACAGTACCTACCCGTTAAATAAATTTCGTCCCGAAATTTTAAGCTGTTGAAGGTGTTGACAAATCTTCTGGAAATAGATGCGGGTATTTCATCTTCATCTGATCTTCATGCTCCCAGGTGAACTCGGGTCCTCTACGAGCATTCCATCGAACCTTAACAATTGGTATCATGTTTTGCTTAAGTCTTTTAACCTCACGATCCATTATTTCGACGGGTTCTTCGATGAATTGGAGTTTTTCGTTGATTTGTATTTCATCTAATGGAATAGTGAGATCTTCTTTAGCAAAAAATTTCTTCAAATTCGAGACGTGGAAAGTGTTATGTACAGCCGCGAGTTGTTGAGGTAACTCAAGTCGGTAAGCTACTGGTCCGACACGATCAATAATCTTGAATGGTCCAATATACCTTGGATTTAATTTCCCTCATTTACCAAATCGAACAACGCCTTTCCAAGGTGCAACTTTAAGCATGACCATCTCTCCAATTTCAAATTCTATATCTTTTCTTTTAATGTCAGTGTAGCTCTTTTGTCGACTTTGGGCGGTTTTCAACCGCTGTTGAATTTGGATGATCTTCTCGGTAGTTTCATGTATAATCTCCGGACCCGTAATCTGTCTATCCCCCACTTCACTCCAACAAATCGGAGACCTGCACTTTCTACCATAAAGTACTTCAAACGGCGCCATCTCAATGCTTGAATGGTAGCTGTTGTTGTAGGAAAATTCTGCTAACGGTAGATGTCGATCCCAACTGTTTCCGAAATCAATAATACATGCTCGTAGCATGTCTTCAAGCGTTTGTATTGTCCTTTCGCTGTGCCCATCAGTTTCTGGATGATATGCAGTACTCATGTCTAGACGAGTTCCTAATGCTTGCTGTAATGTCTGCCAGAATCTTGAATTAAATCTGCCATCCCTATCAGAGATAATAGAGATTGGTATTCCATGTCTGGAGACGACTTCCTTCAAATACAGTCGTGCTAACTTCTCCATCTTGTCATCTTCTCTTATTGGTAGGAAGTGTGCTGATTTGGTCAGACGATCAACTATTACCCAAATAGTATCAAAACCACTTGCAGTCCTTGGCAATTTAGTGATGAAATCCATGGTAATATTTTCCCATTTCCATTCTGGGATTTCGGGTTGTTGAAGTAGACCTGATGGTTTCTGATGCTCAGCTTTGACCTTAGAACACGTCAAACATTCTCCTACGTATTTAGCAACATCGGCTTTCATACCCGGCCACCAAAAATGTTTCTTGAGATCCTTGTACATCTTCCCCGTTCCAGGATGTATTGAGTATCTGGTTTTATGAGCATCTCTAAGTACCATTTCTCTCATATCTCCAAATTTTGGTACCCAAATCCTTTCAGCCCTATACCGGGTTCCGTCTTCCCGAATATTAAGATGCTTCTCCTATCCTTTGGGTATTTCATCCTTTAAATTTCCCTCTTTTAAAACTCCTTGTTGCGCCTCATTTATTTGAGTAGTAAGGTTATTATGAATCATTATATTCGTAGATTTTACTCGAATGGGTTCTCTGTCCTTCCTGCTCAAGGCATCGGCTACCACATTTGCCTTCCCCGGGTGGTAACGAATCTCAAAGTCGTAATCATTCAATAATTCAATCCACCTACGCTGCCTCATATTCAGTTGTTTCTGATTAAATATGTGTTGAAGACTTTTGTGGTCGGTATATATAATACTTTTGACCCCATATAAGTAGTGCCTCCAAGTCTTTAATGCAAAAACAACCGCGCCTAATTCCAAATCATGCGTCGTATAATTTTGTTCGTGAATCTTCAATTGTCTAGACGCATAAGCAATCACCTTTGTTCATTGCATTAATACACAACCGAGACCTTGCTTTGATGCGTCACAATAAATCACAAAATCATCATTCCCTTCAGGCAATGACAATATAGGTGCCGTAGTTAGCTTTTTCTTCAATAACTGAAACGCTTTCTCTTGTTCATCATTCCATTCAAATTTCTTCCCTTTATGCGTTAATGCAGTCAAGGGTTTTGCTATTCTGGAAAAGTCTTGGATGAACCATCTGTAGTAACCAGCTAGTCCTAAAAACTGGCTTATGTGTTTCGGAGTTTTCGGGGTTTCCCACTTTTCAACAGTTTCTATCTTTGCCGGATCCACCTTAATACCTTCTTTGTTCACTATGTGACCGAGGAATTGAACTTCTTCCAACCAAAATGCACACTTTGAAAACTTAGCATACAATTCTTCCTTCCTCAATACTTCTAACACCTTTCTCAAATGTTCACCGTGTTCTTGGTCATTCTTTGAGTAAATAAGTATGTCATCAATGAAAACAATGACAAACTTGTCAAGGTATGGTCCACACACTCGGTTCATAAGGTCCATGAACACAGCTGGTGCATTAGTTAAACCAAATGGCATGACCATAAACTCGTAATGACCGTAACGTGTTCTGAAAGCAGTCTTTGGAATATCATCTTCTTTCACCCGCATTTGATGATACCCGAAACGTAAGTCAATCTTTGAATAAACAGACGAGCCTTGTAGTTGATCAAATAAGTCATTGATTCTCGGTAGTGGGTAGCGGTTCTTGATGGTAAGTTTGTTCAACTCTCGGTAGTCGATACACAACCTGAATGTACCATCTTTCTTCTTGACAAACAAAACAGGAGCTCCCCACGGTGATGTGCTTGGTCGAATGAAACCACGCTCTAAAAGTTCTTGTAATTGGCTTTGCAGTTCTTTCATCTCACTGGGTGCGAGTCTGTAAGGAGCACGAGCTATTGGTGCAGCTCCTGGTACAAGATCTATTTGAAATTCAACGGATCGATGTGGGGGTAATCCCGGTAATTCTTTCGGAAATACATCGGGAAATTCTTTTGCGACGGGAACATCATTGATGCTCTTTTCTTCAGTTTGTACTTTCTCGACGTGTGCTAGAACAGCATAGCAACCTTTTCTTATTAGTTTTTGTGCCTTCAAATTACTAATAAGATGTAGCTTCGTGTTGCCCTTTTCTCCGTACACCATTAAGGGTTTTCCTTTTTCTCGTATAATGCGAATTGCATTTTTGTAACAAACGATCTCTGCTTTCACTTCTTTCAACCAGTCCATACCGATTATCACATCAAAACTCCCTAACTCTACTGGTATCAAGTCAATCTTAAATGTTTCGCTAACCAGTTTAATTTCTCGATTCCGACATATATTATCTGCTGAAATTAATTTACCATTTGCTAATTCGAGTAAAAATTTACTATCCAAAGGCATCAATGGACAACTTAATTTAGCACAAAAATCTCTACTCATATAGCTTCTATCCGCACCCGAATCAAATAAAACGTAAGCAGATTTATTGTCAATAAGAAACGTACCCGTAACAAGCTCCGGGTCTTCCTGTGCCTCTGCCGCATTAATATTGAAAACTCTTCCGCGGCCTTGTCCATTCGTGTTCTCCTGGTTCGGGCAATTTCTAATAATGTGACCCGGTTTTCCACATTTATAACAAACAACATTGGCATAACTTGCTCCGACACTACTTGCTCCGCCATTACTCATTCCGACACCATTTGTTCCTTTCGTTCTATTAACCCCTGGTCCGTAGACCTCACACTTCGCCGCGCTATGACCATTTCTTTTGCACTTGTTGCAAAATTTGGTGCAGAACCCCGAGTGATACTTTTCACACCTTTGGCATAGCTGCTTCTGATTGTTGTTGTTGTTGCGGTTATTATTGTTGTTGGGATGATTGTTGTAGTTGCTGTTGTTGTTGTTGTTGTTGTTGTTGTTGTTGTTGTTGTTGTTGTTGTTGTTGTTGTTGTTGTTGTTGTTGTTGTTGTTGTTGTTGTTGTTGTTGTTGTTGTTGTTGTTGTTGTTGTTGTTGTTGTTGTTGTTGTTGTTGTTGTTGTTGTTGTTGTTGTTAGGCCGTTTGTTGTAGTTGCGATTGATGTTGCGATTGTTGGGATAATTGTTGCGATTATTGTTGTAATTGCTGTTGTTGTTGTATTGGTGATTCTTATCACCGTTTTCCTCCCACTTTCTTTTGACTTGCTTCACATTGGCCTCTTCTGCAGTCTGTTCTTTAATTCTTTCTTCAATCTGGTTCACTAGTTTGTGAGCCATTCTACATGCCTGTTGTATGGAGGCGGGCTCGTGTGAACTTATATCTTCTTGGATTCTTTCCAGTAATCCTTTCACAAACGCGTCGATCTTTTCTTCCTCATCTTCGAATGCTCCCGGACACAATAGGCACAATTCTGTGAATCGTCTTTCGTACGTGGTAATATCAAATCCTTGGGTTCGTAACCCTCTAAGTTCTGTCCTGAGCTTATTGACCTCGGTTCTGGGACGGTACTTCTCGTTCATCAAGTGCTTGAATGCTGACCACGGAAGTGCGTACGCATCATCTTGTCCCAATTGCTCTAGATAGGTATTCCACCATGTTAACGCAGAACCTGTGAAGGTATGCGTAGCGTACTTTACTTTGTCCTCTTTAGTACACTTACTTATGGCAAACACCGATTCGACCTTCTCGGTCCACCGTTTCAATCCGATCGGTCCTTCGGTTCCATCAAATTCCAAAGGTTTGCAGGCAGTGAATTCTTTGTAGGTGCATCCTACACGATTTCCTGTACTGCTAGATCCAAGGTTATTGTTGGTATGTAGCGCAGCCTGTACTGCGGCTATGTTTGAAGCTAGAAAAGTACGGAATTCCTCTTCATTCATATTCACGGTGTGTCGAGTAGTCGGTGCCATTTCCTTCAAAATAGTCAAATGGAACAAGTTAATCATACAGAATATTAAGAGTAGTTAATAGTATTTCGTAGCATAATATGAACTCATTTATAAAAGCTTTTTCTTCATATTAGCATTTTATAAGTTTAAATTCGGGTAGTACCTACCCGTTAAGTTCATACTTAGTAGCTAATATACAATTCAACTACTACAATTCTATATGAAAAACTGATTATAATAATATTTCGCGTTCAAACTTTTATACAATATTTTACAAACTTACAATACCGCTTATTTTACATAAAGCATGAAATATAGCACACAATAACTTTGATACAAGATAGTTGTGAAGATAATTCTAGCTAGTACACAAGTCGTTCAGCAAAGGCAATAAAGACACGTAATTCATACGTCCATAAACAAGTCATGCATTCTGGTTTTACTAGGACTACTTCCCATCCTTGGTCTTGTGGAACATAACCGTTATGGCCGTTGATAAGACAGTGTGTTGTAACGTCGTCAAAGGGACGAGGGTTACGTAATGTCCAACAGTCCCGTAACAATCTAAAAACCTCATTTCTTACCCCAATTACCAACTCCGTCACTTGTGAGAACGTTTTGTTTAATAGTTGTAGGCCGATGTTCTTGTTCTCACTTTGGTGAGAAGCGAACATTACTAATCCGTAAGCATAACATGCTTCTTTATGTTGCATGTTAGCCGCTTTTTCTAAATCACGAAGTCCAATATTCGGATATATTGAGTCAAAATAATTTCTTAACCCATTGCGTAAAATAGCATTTGGGTTCCCCGCAATATATGCGTCAAAGTAAACACATCGTAACTTATGGATTTCCCAATGTGATATCCCCCATCTTTCGAATGAAAGCCTTTTATAAACCAAGGCATTCTTGGAACGTTCTTCGAATGTCTTACAAACTGATCTCGCCTTAAATAGTTGTGCCGAAGAATTCTGACCGACTCTAGACAAGATTTCATTAATCATGTCTCCGGGTAGGTCTCTTAAAATATTGGGTTGTCTATCCATTTTGTGTTTTTATACTGTAAAATAGACAAGAGTTAGATTCATAAATAAAAAAAAAAATACTTATTAATACAACAATTTTTACATATATCATAAAGCATAATCACACTATATTACGTATATTACACCACACGAATACAACTATCTTATTCCGACTCGCTTATTTCTTCTTCTTCGGTTTTGGTTCGTTTTGCCAAGTTTCTAGGGATATATGATGTTCCCCTAATACGAGCCGTCGTTTTCCACATTGGTTTAGAAAAACCTGGTGGTTTAGAGGTTCCCGGGTCATTGTTACAACTTAAGGACTTCGGGGGTTGACGATACATATAAAGTTCATCGGGGTTGGAATTAGATTTCTCTATTTTTATGCCCTTTCCCTTATTATTTTCTTTTGCCTTTTTAAATTCAGTTGAGGTAATTTCTATAACATCATCGGAATTCTCGTCAGAATCCGATTCATCGGAGAATTGGTAATCCTCCCAATATTTTGCTTCCTTAGCGGAAACACCATTGACCATAATTAACCTTGGTCGGTTGGTTGAGGATTTTCTTTTACTTAACCGTTTTATTATTTCCCCCACCGGTTCTATTTCTTCATCCGGTTCCGATTCTTCTTTCGGTTCCGATTCTTCTTCTGGTTCCGACTCTTCTTCCGGTTCCTCTTCGGGAACTTGTGAATCAGTCCATGAATCATTCCAATTTACATTTGACTCTTCATTATTATTAGGTGAGTCAATGGGACTTGTTCTAGAGGTAGACATCTATCACATAATATCAAACGCGTTAAGAGATTAATATATCACATAATATTCACATGTTAAAAATATATAGTTTCCAACACAATTTGTTAAGCAATCATTTTTCAAGTAAACACGGTCGAAGTCCAGACTCACTAATGCATCCTAACAAACTCGATAAGACACACTAATGCAAAATTCTAGTTCTCTAAGACCAACGCTCGGATACCAACTGAAATGTCCCGTTCTTATTGATTAAAAACGTTCCATATTAATTGATTTCGTTGCGAGGTTTTGACCTCTATATGAGACGTTTTTCAAAGACTGCATTCATTTTAAAACAAACCATAACCTTTATTTCATCAATAAAGGTTTAAAAAACTTTACGTAGATTATCAAATAATGATAATATAAAATATCCTGTTTACACACGACCATTACATAATGGTTTACAATACAAATATGTTACAACAAAATAAGTTTCTTGAATGCAGTTTTTACACAATATCATACAAGCATGGACTCCAAATCTCGTCCTTATTTAAGTATGCGACAGCGGAAGCTCTTAATAATCACCTGAGAATAAACATGCTTAAAACGCCAACAAAAATGTTGGTGAGTTATAGGTTTAACCTATATATATCAAATCATAATAATAGACCACAAGATTTCATATTTCAATACACATCCCATACATAGAGATAAAAATCATTCATATGGTGAACACCTGGTAACCGACATTAACAAGATGCATATATAAGAATATCCCCATCATTCCGGGACACCCTTCGGATATGATATAAATTTCGAAGTACTAAAGCATCCGGTACTTTGGATGGGGTTTGTTAGGCCCAATAGATCTATCTTTAGGATTCGCGTCAATTAGGGTGTCTGTTCCCTAATTCTTAGATTACCAGACTTAATAAAAAGGGGCATATTCGATTTCGATAATTCAACCATAGAATGTAGTTTCACGTACTTGTGTCTATTTTGTAAATCATTTATAAAACCTGCATGTATTCTCATCCCAAAAATATTAGATTTTAAAAGTGGAACTATAACTCACTTTCACAGATTTTTACTTCGTCGAGAAGTAAGACTTGGCCACTGTTGATTCACAAACCTATAACAATATATACATAAATATTAAAGTATGTTCAAAATATATTTACAACACTTTTAATATATTTTGATGTTTTAAGTTTATTAAGTCAGTTATCCTCGTTAGTAACCTACAACTAGTTGTCCACAGTTAGATGTACAGAAATAAATCGATAAATATTATCTTGAATCAATCCACGACCCAGTGTATACATATCTCAGTATTGATCACAACTCAAACTATATATATTTTGGAATCAACCTCAACCCTGTATAGCTAACTCCAACATTCACATATAGAGTGTCTATGGTTGTTCCGAAATATATATAGATGTGTCGACATGATAGGTCGAAACATTTTATACGTGTCTATGGTATCTCAAGATTACATAATATACAATACAAGTTGATTTAGTTATGGTTGGAATAGATTTGTTACCAATTTTCACGTATCTAAAATGAGAAAAATTATCCAATCTTGTTTTACCCATAACTTCTTCATTTTAAATCCGTTTTGAGTGAATAAAATTGTTATGGTTTCATATTGAACTCTATTTTATGAATCTAAACAGAAAAAGTATAGGTTTATAGTCGAAAAAATAAGTTACAAGTCGTTTTTGTAAAGGTAGTCATTTCAGTCGAAAGAACGACGTCTAGATGACCATTTTAGAAAACATACTTCCACTTTGAGTTTAACCATAATTTTTGGATATAGTTTCATGTTCATAATAAAAATCATTTTCTCAGAATAACAACTTTTAAATCAAACTTTATCATAGTTTTTAATTAACTAACCCAAAACAGCCCGCGGTGTTACTACGACGGCGTAAATCTGGTTTTACGGCGTTTTTCGTGTTTCCAGGTTTTAAATCATTAAGTTAGCATATCATATAGATATAGAACATGTGTGTAGTTAATTTTAAAAGTCAAGTTAGAAGGATTAACTTTTGTTTGCGAACAAGTTTAGAATTAACTAAACTATGTTCTAGTGATTACGATTTTAAACCTTCGAATAAGATAGTTTTATATATATGAATCGAATGATGTTATGAACATCATTACTACCTCAAGTTTAGTAGGTAAACCTACTAGAAGTGACAAGAAATGATCTAGCTTCAAAGAATCTTGGATGGCTTGAAAGTTCTTGAAGTAGGATCATGACACAAAAACAAGTTCAAGTAAGATTTTTTACTCGAATTAAGATAGTTTATAGTTATAGAAATTGAATCAAAGTTTGAATATGAATATTACCTTGAATAAGAAAGATAACCTACTGTATATAACAAAGGTTTCTTGATCTTAGATGATTACTTGGAATGGATTAGAAAGCTTGGAAGTAAATTAGTAAACTTGAAGGGATTTTTGAAGTGTTCTTGAAGTGTTCTTCCTATGATGATTATAGCTTGATTCTTGAAGTGATTTTTGATGAAGATGATGATTAACTACTGGAAAAATACATTCATAATAGTGTGTGTGTGTTGAGAGAGAATTAGAAAGAGAATTGGAAGTGAAATGGAGTGAATGATGAGTGGTAATTGGTGAGTGGTGAGTGGGGTTAAAAGGAGTTCTAGTTAGTTGACTAGCTCATGGTAGAAGTTAAAATTGATTAGTCATACATGACATAATCAAGAGTGGAATCCCATGCTAGTTCCTATTGGTATATACCCATAGTAAGTACGTTTTGAAGCTGTGTATAATACGGGTAAGAATACGACTAGAATTCTTGATGAAAGAAAAGAATGGGAAAATAACTGTAACCATTTTCGTTAAGTATGAGTGTTTTGATATATGTCTTGAAGTCTTCCAAAAGTATTTTAATACATCTAAATACACTACATGTATGTACATTTTAACTGAGTCGTTAAGTCATCGTTAGTCATTACATGTAAGTGTTGTTTTGAAACCTTTAAGTTAACGATCTCAATTAATGTTGTTAACCCATTGTTTATTATATCTAATGAGATGTTAAATTATTATATTATCATGATATTATGATATATTAATATATCTTAATATGATATATATACATTTAAATGTCGTTACAACGATAATCGTTACATATATGTCTCGTTTCGAAATCCTTAAGTTAGTAGTCTTGTTTATATGTATATAACTCATTGCTAATATACTTATGGAGATACTTACTTATCATAATCTAATGTTAACCATATGTATATCCATATATATATCGTCATGTCGTTTTTACAAGTTTTAACGTTCGTGAATCGCCGGTCAACTTGGGTGGTCAATTGTCTATATGAAACATATTTCAATTAATCAAGTCTTAACAAGTTTGATTGTTTAACATGTTGGAAACATTTAATCATGTAAATATCAATCTCAATTAATATATATAAACATGGAAAAGTTCGGGTCACTACAATAAAAGCCCAAGTCCAAGTAAATATGCAATTAATCATATAAAGCCCAAGTAATTAACCACATGCATTAGTTAATTAAAAATGATTAATAATAATTAATCATGAATGTAAATAATATTCGAAAATATTATTCGCGCAAAGTACATGTGTCACAAAGACAAGTCGGGACATGAAAAGTTAAATACGGTAACAAGTAACACGTATAAGAACACGTTTATTAAAACGCAAGCATTAATAATAAATTATTAATAATAAAACGTTGGAAAAACCAGGGTCGTTACATTTCTTGTATTATCTCCGGACCCGTAATCTGTCTATCCCCCACTTCACTCCAACAAATCGGAGACCTGCACTTTCTACCATAAAGTGCTTCAAACGGCGCCATCTCAATACTCGAATGGTAACTGTTGTTGTAGAAAAATTCTGCTAACGGTAGGTGTCGATCCCAACTATTTCCGAAATCGATAACATATGCTCGTAGCATGTCTTCAAGGGTCTGTATCGTCCTTTCACTTTGCCCATCAGTTTGTGGATGATAAGCAGTACTCATGTCTAGACGAGTCCCCAATGCTTGTTGCAGTGTCTGCCAAAACCTTGAAACAAATCTGACATCCCTATCAGAGATAATAGAGATTGGTATTTGTAACGACCCGACTTCGATTCACCTTAACGTGTACCAAATTTTTTTTTTCTGGTGCAGCACATCTGGACGGCATCCAGATATCTGGACGGCGTCCAGCAATGAAGGGTGGGACGGCGTCCAACAAGTCTGGACGGCGTCCAATTGGCCTTCCAGCTGCTGTCCCCGGGTCCAACTTACACGAGCGGAAATCCCGCTTTCCGACACTTTTAAACGAAAACCTTTTCACAACATATCACAATATACTAAACTAAGAGGTTTTCATCATCAAAACAAGTTTTACATCACCGGGCCCACATCAGCCCGAATTACGCGTTTTGTTCAAAAATACAAGTTTCGACCACACTAGTTTAATTTCTAAACGACACTAGAGCATGGTGTTTGGGGTTAAACTACCCAAATCTTGGCCGAACTTCCAAAAGCTACCCAAAAGCATCCCCTATCAAAATAAGCGGGAGACCACTAATCCAACCGAATACCTTTTCCTTTGTCCGCACCAGAGCCTAAAAAGGTAAACAACGAGAGGGTAAGCTAAAGCTTAGTGAGTGCAACAATTATACATATACATATATAACCTACTTACATGCATCACTTACACAATACCATCCACGAGCTAGCAATTCGACAATCATCCAAAACATTATGCATATACCAATAACCAAAATTCACAATGAGCTAACAATACTAATAGCATATAGTTCATAATTAAATGTGCCGATACAAAATTCATACAACCATGGTTAACCAATCAAACAAGGGAATGGTACTTAAAAGACCGCGTAATCACTAATCCCCAGGGTGATGTCTTGAACAACGCGACTCACTCACCCCCATGACAATGTGGCATCTTGAACAACGCGACGAATCCACATGTCAATCAAAATAATGAGTGGTGCCTTGAACACCACGGCATCCACTCCCATGACTATGTGGTGCCTTGAACACCGCGACATCCACATGTCAATCAACCAATGAGTAGTGTCTTAAACACTGCGACAATACTACTTGTTACTTAGAATTTGGTGTCTTGAACAACGCGACAATGCCACATTCATTCAACACAAATAAATACATTATATACGGACACGCATAATTATTCCACTCACCTTACGCCTTTGGTGAATCAATAAACCAAGCTCGCGTCTTCAAGGTAACATACCTATTACATTATGCACATATATCAATCATCCATTCAAGTTGGTCAACCAACTCACTCACCATCCTTAGGTCATTTTGACCCATGGTGCAATTCAGACCCATTTGCACACTTAACCCCAATATTGGGTCAACTTCGCCAAAAACCCTAACCCTAGCCATTTATGGTCTTATTACACATATAATCACAATGTTATCTTATTTTCACACTAACAAGACAACTTAAGTCATCAAAGACCCGTTTTACCCATTCGAGGTTTCCACACCCATTCGGGTCACCACATACCCAAATAGCACCCATTTACATAACATCTAGGTGTGCTAGTGGTTAACTAACCAATTTAAGACTCATAAACACATTTAACATTTCAAAACCCTAGGTTAGTCATCCTTGAGCCCTCAAGACCAAAACTTACCCAAAAACCCACAAATCTTTAACAAATGGGTTTTATGTTCATCACTAGCCCAAACCCTAACCCTTAAACACATTAAACTAAGGAAATCAAGTTTAGGACTTACCACCATAATCAAAACGTAGCAAGTGAGGAGATGAACAACTTTAATGCTCGAGCTCTAACCCGAAACAAGCTTCTTCCTCTTCTATTTGAGCTTTCTCACACTTGAATCACACTCTCTCTCTAGAATTGAAGTGGAAGAGGTTTGGTGGTTGTAAGTGGAGTAAATGGTGCTCCAAAAACTAATCTAGGGCTTTAAATTCGGCCCCAAGTGAAATTACCAAAATACCCACTTTAAATATCTAAAAACAAGGCAGCTGGCCTGCCAGCTAATCTGGACGGCGTCCAGATTTCTGGATGGCACCCAGCCCTTTACAACGGGACGGCGTCCCACCAATTTGGATGGCGTCCAAAGCACCAGGGAAAACATGATCTTACAACTCTCCCCCACTTGAACCGGATTGCGACCTTGCAATCCAAGCCGCATGACAAGCAGGAAGATACACAAGAACAAACTCTTCGGGCTTCCAAGTAAACTCGAAACCTTTACTACGACGCCATTGAACTTTAAAAGTCCTAACCACTTTAATTCTCAATCTTTTGACCTTCTCATCGAGTATAGCAATCGGCTCCTCAACATACTCCAACTTATTATTTAGCTCAATCTCGTCTAATGGTACCCATGATGAATCATCCGCAAGACACTTACGGAGATGGGAAACATGGAATGTATTATGGATCCCCGCAAGTCCTTCGGGTAATTCCAAACGATACGCCACTTCACCAAACCGAGCTAAAACTTTAAATGGGTCAATAAACCGAGGAGCTAACTTTCCCCGTTTTCAAACCGAATAATACCTTTCCATGGAGAAACCTTAAGCATCACCATGTCACCTTCTTGGAATTCGATCATTTGCCTACGTTTATCGGCATACGACTTTTGTCTATCTTGCGCCTTTTTCAAATGAGCCCGAATCATATCGATTTTGCTATTCGTTTCTAAAACCAAATCGGTACTCCCGATTTCCTTTTGTCCCACTTCACCCCAACAAATTGGAGTTCGACATCTTCGCCCATAAAGCATCTCATACGGTGGCATCCCGATACTAGTATGATAACTATTATTGTACGAGAATTACACCAAAGGCAAGTGCTCGTCCCAACTACCACCGAAATCAATAATACACGCCCGTAACATATCCTCTAATGTTTGATTCGTACATTCGGTTTGACCGTCCATTTGAGGATGATACGCCGTGCTCAATTTTAATTGTGTACCCATATCGTCATGAAACTTTTCTCAAAACCGAGATGTAAAACGGGTATCTCGATCCGAAATAATAGATATAGGAACCCCATGTCGAGAGATTACTTCCTTGATAAACAACTTAGCCAAGGTCTCCGACGATATCGCTTCCCGAATGGGAAGAAACAAAGCACTTTTCGTCAATCGGTCAACTATCACCTAAATCGTATCAAATTGGGTTCTCGCCGTCTTTGGTAACTTTGTGATGAAATCCATGGTAATGTGCTCCCATTTCTATTTCAGAATTTCCAACGGTTGTAACATACCATACGGCTTTTGGTGTTTGGCTTTAACTTGCAAACACGTGACACATTTCTCAACATACTTTACAACATCACGTTTCATGCCTGGCCACCAATACTCCTTCCTTAAATCAAGATACATTTTTGTAGCACTCGTCAAGTAGCACTCGTCGATAATCCCCCATCTTAGGCACCCACACTCTTCCTTGAAAAGACAACAAGCCACGCGAGCCCATAGTAATGAACTCCGATTGCCCCACTATTCGTTCCTCATGCTTGTTGTGAACGTAAGCCTCTATTTGAATCACACCAAGTTTTTCAAGAAAATCGTTAGTAATAATCATACGTAACAATCCCAATCGTAACACCGGGTGATGACTCTTTCTACTTAACGCATCCGCGACCACATTCGCCTTGCCCGGATGATAAAGTATTTCACAATCATAATCTTTTACCACACCCATCCACCTACGTTGATAATAATTCAAATCTATTTGGTTAAAGAGATGTTTCAAACTCTTATGATCCGAATAAATCGTACTCTTGACACCATACAAGTAATGGTACCAAATTTTTCAATGCATGCACAACCACCGTCAATTCAAGATCACGAGTCGGATATCTCGTCTCGTGTTCCTTTAATTGTCGAGAGGCATAAGCGATGACTTTACCTCTTTTCATTAGAACACACCCGAGCCCATTTAGCGAAGCATCACAATAAACCGTCATGTCTTCCACACCTTCCGGCAACACCAACACCGGAGCTTGACACAACTTCTCTTTTAACAATTGAAAAGCAATTTCTTGCTCGATCTCCCAAATAAACATCGCGTTCTTCCTCGTCAATTTCGTCAATGAAGAAGCGATCTTAGAAAAGTCTTGGATAAACCGACGACAATAACCGGCCAATCCGAGAAAATTTCAGATTTCTGTAGGCGTAGTCGGTCGTCTCCAACTCTTCACCGTCTCTATCTTCCCCGGATCTACTTGAATACCGTCTTTGTTCACAATGTGACCAAGGAATTGAACTTCCCTTAGCCAAAATTCACATTTGGAGAATTTAGCATACAACTTCTCCTTCCGCAACGTCTTTAACACACTCCGCAAATGATGTTCATGTTCCTTCATACTCTTCGAATAGACAAGTATGTCGTCAATGAACACAATTACCGACTTGTCCAACATAGGTTGGCACACTAGGTTCATAAGATCCATGAATGCCGTCGGTGCATTCGTAAGACCAAAAGGCATAACTACGAATTCAAAATGCCCATAACGCGTTCGAAAAGACGTTTTCTCAATATCTTCCTCGCGGACCCGCATTTGGTGATAACCGGACCGTAGGTTGATTATAGAGAAATACGTTGCACCTTGGAGTTGGTCGAACAAAACGTCAATCGGAGGCAATGGATAACGATTCTTGATCGTCACTTTGTTCAACTCCCGATAATCGATGCACATCCGCATACTACCATCCTTTTTCTTCACGAATAAAACCTAAGCGCCCCATGGTGAAGCACTCGGTCGAATGAAACCTTTCTCAAGCAACACTTGGGTTTGATTTAACAACTCTTGCATTTCTGTTGGCACTAAACAATAAGGAGTTTTAGCAATGGGAGTAGCTCCCGGAACCAACTTAATGCGAAATTCAACTTGTCTTTCCGCCAGAACACCCGGTAACTCATCCGGAAAAACGTCTTCAAATTCATTCACCATCGGAATTTCACGAATGGGTGGTGGCTCATCACGAGTATCAATAACATGGGCAAGAAAAACCATGCCACCACTAACAAGAAAACGACGTGCCCGTGCAAAAGGGCATATCGGCACAAGTCTTCTTCGTTTATCACCGTAAATAATTAACTCTCCCCCACTTGGGGTCTTCACACGAATAAATTTTTCAAGGCATGCAATATCGGCTCTATTATGATCGAGCCAATCCATACCAACAACGATATCAAAATCACCCAAAGTCATCGGGATGAGATCAATTTTAAAGTTTTCGACTCCAAACACAACATTACAATTTTTACACACATCAACCACTAGCACCATCTTGCCATCCGCTATTTCAACTTCTACCGGATGACTTAACTTAGCTAACGGTTTATTAAGTTTCGGCACAAATTTTGGTGACACAAACGACAAGTTAGCACCACTATCAAAAAGTATCCTTGCCGGATTAGAATTAACCATGAAAGTACCTGAGACAACTTCGTTAGATTGCTTGGCTTCCTCATTGGTCATCAAATAATTGTGACCCCTAGCCGTACCCGTCGCCTTCTCCAACTTCTTAACATTATCGTTGCGCAAGTCGGGACACTCCGGCCTCTTGTGCCCTTCTTTACCACAATTATAACAAGTGACTTTGGTTGTAGAAGATGGGTTGGTGCAATCACAGGCCATATGCCCCTTTCGTCCACAATTGTGATAAGAATAACGGAATTCTCTTGGGAACACTCTTCTTCACACTATTAGCACTTTCGGAACCCTTCTTACTCTTTTTGTTTGAAAAGTTCGAATGGCTCGAACCTTCAATCTTTCTCTTGTTGAACGTAAAGCCACCTTTTCTCAACACAAGCACCTCAAAACCTTTTGCCATATTGAACAACTCATCAAAGCTCTTTACTACATTCACACTTATCTTCTCTTGATAACTATCATTCAAGATTCGATAGAAATCTTCTTTCAACATTTTGTTAGTAGTCTTGTTTTACATATGTAGTTCATTGTTAACATACTTAATGATATATATAATTATCATTTTATCATGTTAACTATAGTGTAACAATATCTTAATATGATACATACGTATTTAGTAAGATGTTGTTATAACGATAATCGTTGTATATATCGTTTCGAGTTTCTTAACCTAGTAGTCTCATTTTTATGTATATAACTCATTGTTAATATACCTAGTGAGATACTTACTTATCCTAATATCATGTTAACTATATATATATATCCATATATTTATCATCATATAGTCTTTACAAGTTTTAACGTTCGTGAATCGCCGGTCAACTTGGGTGGTCAATTGTCTACATGAAACCTATTTCAAATAATCAAGTCTTAACAAGTTTGATTGCTTAACATGTTGGAAACATTTAATCATGTAAATATAGTTTTTATTTAATATACAATCATGGAAAAGTTCGGGTCACTACAGTACCTACCCGTTAAATAAATTTCGTCACGAAATTTTAAGCTGTTGAAGGTGTTGACGTATCATCTAGAATTAGGTGCGGGTATTTCTTCTTCATCTGATCTTTACGCTCCCAGGTGAACTCGGGTCCTCTACGAGCATTACATCAAACCTTAACAATTGGTATCTTGTTTTGCTTAAGTCTTTTAACCTCACGGTCCATTATTTCGACGGGTTCTTCAATGAATTGTAGTTTTTCATTGGTCTTGATTTCGTCTAAAGGAATAGTGAGATCTTCTTTGGATAAGCATTTCTTCAGATTCGAGACGTGAAAAGTATTATGTAACAAGCTCATTATGCTGCGAATCAGTGCCAAGCTGAAGAAACCTCGGATATAGCAGATACGGATTAGACTTGAACTTGTTGTTCTCTATCATGTAATCAAATATCACTCTAGAAAAGTTGAACAAAAAATTTAGAATCAAAGCAACCATCATGGATTGCATCACGGAGTTCATCTCATTGTGTCCTTCTCTCATTGAGCTCATACAGTAAACTATAACATGAGCTAGGTAGTGGAAGGTCGGACAGAAACATGATTTAAGCACTTTAGACTTGGTCAAATCCCCAATATACTTGCACCTCTAGAGACAGCCTTTGACCAACTCCATGTTCAAACTAGTTTTCATCTCAGCTGAGTCATCGAAATTCAAGAGCCTTCTGATATGCCCTTCGGTAACAACAATGGGCTTTCCATGAACATTACTATTAAGGATATTAACACGACGATCACCGTCCATTGTCTTTGATAATTCAGCATTCTTCCAAAACTCATGTTGGTGAGAAACATAAGAAGGCATGTCATAAGAAACAGCCTTGAAGATGCGACACCTTTCTAGGAATTCCATGATTCCATGGTAATCTACCAGATACTCAGACTTGTTTAGGTTCGCCAGCTTGTTGTTGTTCGGGCTAACCTGAAGCTCATTGTTATACTCTGTGGCCTTCTTTGATCGAGATTTAGTGAAACGTCGAGGTTTTGACCTCTTCTCAGCACGGGACGACCGAAACCAGATCCGGGAGCTTGACTAGTATGAACATTAGACACTTGAGCACCAGACATAGCTAATTCTGAAATAAACAATACAAAATATTGAAAACACAAGCAATAAAAATCGTACGATCAAAATTTGTGTTTCTGTTATGCATCCGTACGGTTGTAGGATGATTAAATACGGTTGCAAGTGTAACCGTATGGGTGGACGGCCAAACCACATGGATACACAATTGAAATTTAAAATTTGACTCAGCAGTGTAACCGTGCGGTTGCACTAAATATTTCCCCGGATGTAAGCTCTACCATGCTTTGCAACTATACGGTTGTGTTCATCGAACCTCTAAGGGCTTTAAAACCCAAATCCACTCAAACTTTGATTGGTCATTTAGAAACCAATTGAAATAGACACTATGACCTCTGATTAACTTATTTTGATAAACTATTTCATTTAAAACAACCTAAATCTACAAGAAATGATCCAAAGTTTATCAAAACTTAAAATAAATCATATCTAAAGATTTGGAATAAGATTGATACATGTTATGATCAATGGAATCACAATCGAAAGCTTGAAGTAAAAAACACGATCAAAAACTCCTTCTAACACTTTGGTAATTTAGATGAATTTACACTTAGAATAATTTTGAAAGCACAAAGGCTTCTTATACCCACCCTGCAACCGTGCGGTTGCAGGGGTGTAATCGTGCACAAACTATGCAACTGTGCGGGTGCAAAATGTACCCGTACGGATTCACTTTAAGTCCAATAAGCCTTCACACATATGTATCCAGGCGGTTACATGGTGTAACCGTACGGTTGCATTGTGTAATCGTCTGGCTGCACAATCCAGATTTAAAATTTTAACATTAAGTTGTGTTTTTCTCGCTTTCATTAATCAACAATTTCAACTTAACGAACTATTCCAAAACTATCTTTTAAATAAGAATTCTCAAACCTATTCATTTCTCAAGATCCCATTCCAATTTTGAATAAATCAAGTAACCTAATACCTGACTTTTAACCTTTTCGCTTATTTCGGATATTTCACGCTTGCTTACTCCCCCTGGTCCACACATACGAAGTTTATAAATTAACCACCAAATCATGCACTAATTTACAGTATGAATCATGTAAAAATCCTAAAAACACTAAAATCTTTTTGTCTTTTTCATTTTAAGATGCAATTTATCTAAAAGTAAATGCAAACATATACATCATGGTGAGTTAACACAATAAACTATCCACATAGTAAACATCACAAGCATGAAATTTAGAACTAATCAACTCGCTATCTATCTTACATAATCAAGAACAGGTATTACAACTATCGAAGCATAAACACATATTTTTGTGAGAAGATGATTTAATCTATTTTTCTGGGATCAGAACTGAACTATAATTTGCAGTTATAACATCGTTAATTCGTTTTAGTTCAGATTTTAAGTACCTACACTTTTAGTTTTTGAAAATCAATAAACTCGACAGATTTTCCTTCAAGACATTTTGAAGAACACTTTAGCATTTAATTACTTGAACATATTTCTATGTCTCCTTAAATCTTAGAGTCAGTCCCCATTGAGATCGCACAATTTATTAGGTAGTCAATTGAGCACAATATATCGAAGTTGTCCGCTATCACCTCGATGAACTTTCTATTTAATCGAACGGGAAGGTTCTCACGATGTTTCTAGCAACCCTTCCAGCCATGAGCTTCTGCCTTAAACTTATACCTTTCAATTCAGAAGGCTTTGTTTGTCTCAATTTTATTGCATACTCCAAAAGAACGCAATTACCAGTCGCTATAAACCCATGCTTGAGTGGAAAGCTTATACTGATGGAATGATACGATGTATTTGAGGTGATGGAATTCTACATCGGAATACCCTCCAGAATATGTTCTCAATAATCTAGATCAATCAGCACAACCCATATCACAGACCATAGAAGTAACGTCCATGTAACTGATGATTTCAAGGATAGAATAATGTGAGTTCTCTAGATCTGAAACTCTGACACTTCTCCCCCTCGGATATAAATAACTTAAATCGATCTGATCAAAACATTTGTTTGATCACCTTCCTCACTCAAATATAGAATATATTGGATGAATAGACATGATATCCCTGATTCTTTGTTGTTGATGTGGTGCATCATCTTTATTTAGATACATAATGACGTATATACATAAAACAGAAATACAGAATCCCACATTTTTTTATTGGATTTTCTGATGTTGTGCTTTAGCTTTTGCTAACATAAATGAAGATAAACATAAAAATGAAATGAAGATAATTAGTACAGTTTAGATGATGATGCACAACTTATTTTATTGAAGATGAATAACACTGCAGCCTTAATCTTTGGTGTTGAAGTAGTCTCGTTCCTTTGTTGACACAATCTCAAACCGATGAAAGTCTGTGATACATAATTGCAATTTTCGACCCTTCAAACTGAGAACACACCCCCCATTGGATACCTAAATTACCTACTGATGCATTTCGTCCCAAGCAATAAAGGTAAATAGAAACTGGTATAGGTTCTAACAGAGTAAACTCACCTTGTGGACTTACTTGGCAATCCTTCACTAGAGTATAAATCGTAGTAGGGGAGACCTCAACCGTCTGTTGAGTTCCTGAATGATTGTTTCTCAGTACATTCTCAGTGATAGTTAGGTGACTACCATCAACCGCTATAAATCTTTCCATGAATTCCTTGTCAAGATTATTTACTCTATGTTTGTGTGATCATCTCATTCCAAAATTCAATCGTCAAAATTTATCAACATTCATCAACTAATCATGCATTACTTACTTTATACGCAAAACGATTAACATGCAAGTTCAGTAATACAATTATTTACCATTTTCACATAACAACTTCTCATTTTATGATTTTTCAGATTTTTATGGTTTTTAATTTTTCAATGTTTTTGTATTTTCTGGTGATGCCATTTTCTCAACTAAACTACTAAAGCAAAAAGAAAATAAACACTATCTTTTTGGTTTTTCATTTAAGAATGCATAACAGAAAATAAAATGAACATGTAAAGCAGAAACAAGCTAATTAACATGCAAAATGAAGCAACATGCAGAAGCAAATATACACATGATACATATTTAATGGTTACTTCAATAACTCCTTATTGGACACAACCTCCGCCCTACTTTTCACTCCTAGCATATTTAACAGGAATAGGAAACGTGGTCGGTCAAAAGCTTTCGTAAACAAATCAGTACGCTGGGTTGTGGTACCTTTTTGTAGGACATCTATTAATCGCTTTTCATAGCAGTCCCTAATAAAATGGTACTTGATCCCGATGTGTTTAGTCTTTGAATGGTTAACTGGATTTTTAGTTATAGCAATATCAGCAGTATTATCAACATAAATATGAGTGTTAGAAATATGCAAACCGTAATTCTGCAGTTGTTGTTGGATCAAGACAACCTGAGAAGTATAACTTGCAGCAGCAATATATTTGGCTTCACACGTAGATTGTGTGACAGCTGTTTGTTTCTTACACTGCCAACTCACTAGCCTACTACCCAGAAACTGACAACCTCCCGAGGTAGATTTGAAATCTATCTTACATCCTCCATAGTCAGAGTCACTGTAAGATGATAACTCGAACTCATCCTTCCGTGGATACCATAAGCCCAAACTCGGAGTTCCATTAAGATAACGCATGATCTTATATTGAATCTTTAATTTATATATTACAATATATACATATATATATATATATATATATATATATATATATATATATATATATATATATATATATATATATATATATATATATATATATATATATATATATATATATATATATATATATTACTTATGTATAGAATTCATATATATGTATATCTTCATTTTAATAACAACTTAATTATTCTGTATATTATTTTACATATTAAATTTCTAATGATTCAATTACATTTTATTTTATTTGTTTCCACTACTTACATTTATATTTATATTTATATTTATTTACAAAGAATTGTTTTGTGAATCGTCGGGACTGGTCGAAAGGTAAATGAACAGTTCAAAATTTTAAGAATCGGTTTAACAGACTTTGCTTATCGTGTCGAAACCATATAAAGATCAAGTTTAAATTTGGTCTGAAATTTCCGGGTCGTCACACTGGGCTCCAGGAGACAAGCATCAACTAACATGCAGTCATCACAACGTACTAACTAACAGTAATAGTAAGTATATCTAATAAGTATGGCAATCATAATATAACATGCAACTCTATACTATATACTCCAGTTAGTCCCACTCACCGATACCGTCATCACTCAGTAGTCTAATATCACTGAGTCTTCTCCTCATCTGTATCACCTGAAAACAATACTCACAAGTTAGTAAATCATATTCCAAATACTAACAATATCACAATCACAATGTGTATATATATATACATACAGACACACACACACACACACACATATATACATATATCCACACATACACAGATATATACACATATATATACACACACACACACACATACTCCATCACAATATTAAACCAAGTCATAACATCTTATAATCATCATTGAATAAGTCTACAACCTAATTCCATTCACTAACGTCATATAAGTGCGTGCAAAACAAACATATATGCTAAAACCCATTTTTTTGATCAAAATAAATTTTATCTAGCTTATAAAAAGTTTACCATTGTAAAGTACTCTTCATTACAATTCCAACGATATTTGATTCATCAAAAACGGAGTTACGGTTCAAAAGTTACGACCAAAACAAGTTTCAGAAAAAGCTGACCAGACGCAACCGCACGGATGCACCTGTAACCGTACGGTTGCACCTGCAACTGCCCAAAAACACCTGCAATTGTACGGTTGCACTCTGAAACTACACGGGTGCTATTCATCAGCACCAGGATGCTGTTTGGATCGATTTTTACACCAAAACGAAGATTTTGAGCCGTTTTTGGTCAATTTAAAGACCACGAAACTTATCTAACATATATACATTGATTATCAAGCATCAAACAACATTAACAAACATTTCTTAGAAAGATTTATCGAAGATTTCAACAAAAACCTCAAGAACACACTTTTGTATAAATTCTTAGATTAATCTCATTTCAAGCATGTTATTGATCGATTGACAGTCCACAAAGCTCATACAACATACAAACAACATATATTGAGCATCCAACAAGCTTAACTAACATCAATTAGCAAGATTCAAGCATAAAATTCATAAAAAACCGATTTAGACCCGAAACCCAATTTCTATGAATTAAAGTGATAATTCAAGCAAACAAACCTGATTAGATGATCACAAGGATGCTAGAAATCAGTCACTAAAGCCTCTTGATTCAATTTATCACTTGGATAAGATTAGGGTTTGTGAAGGAGATAAGCAAGTACGGGTTCTATTTAGAACTTTCAAGAAAATGAGAGAAAAAGGCTGACTCCAAGCTTATATATTAGTGTTAAACACAATACCCCATCACACATGGGTATTTACCAGTTATTTGATATCTTTCGTACGTAGTTTGGTGACCCAAACGAAGTCCAATTTAAATAAACAAACCTGTTCTGTGACCCTTATCACAAACTGGTCTTAACCAAATACACAAATAATTATAAACATATAATTATTAAAATCACTAATTAACACCATACAAGGGCAATTTGGTCCTTTTCACCTAGGCCCGATCTCAGGATGTTACAAGGAGATGTTGTATTGAAGACTACTCTTGGTTCTAATTGGGATATGAAAGACGTGAGGTTTATTCCCAAGTTAAAAAGAAAGCTTATTTCGGTTGCTCAATTAGATGAAGAAGGTAACGCAGTTACTTTTGAAAATCGCCAATGAAAGTTGGTTAAGGGTAGTCGTATCATAGCTCGTGGACATAAAAGGTGAACACTTTATATGGTAGAGGTGTTTGATGAAAACATGGTGGTTTCTACGGTTGATGTTGAAAGTAATTATACTCTATGGCACTGAAGGCTCGGACATATGAGTGAAAAGGGTATGAAGATGCTTGTTTCGACTAGAAGAATTCTGGATTTGAAGAAAGTGGAGCTTGGATTTTTAGAACCATGTACTTACAAGTTTGGTCCCTAAAGTTTCAAAATATTACATCTTTGATCCTCAACTCTCGTAAATTTTTCATCCAAGGTCCTTATGGTTAATTATTCATTATTTTCACACGAAACCTTTCTATCGTATTATTCACTGAAGAAATAATGTTCAAATTTAATGGAAAACATCCATGTCCGTTAGATTTATTTAGTGAGTATGGAAACATTTGTTTTTGAGATGTATTGTGGGTAGTTGGGAGCATGCGGCTATTTTATGGGCCCACAACGTTTATTATTCCGCACTTCACGATATTTCGCTTAATGGAGGGAATATGTTTGTTCCACTTCCGTTTTGTGGATGGAACTGAGGTTGATGTTTCGCGATCATGAGATACCAATTTGACTTTCTTTGGTGAGTTTGATAGCAATAAAGACTTATTTTAGTTATTAATTGTGGACCGGACTCCTCTGCATATTTTGCTCGATCTCCCCTGGCCACCAATGTTTCTCCGTTTAAATCAATTGTACGTGTAATGTTTCTATTAATAATAGTGATTTATGTTTGATTCATCGTGTTTATCTCTTCCGACTTTGATCTAGCTAGAATATGATTGTTAATGATCCTTAATCGGACCAACAGAAGGTTGTTAAGGTTTTGTTTAAAATCTGTAATTGAATTCTAAGATGTTTCTTTGATACTTATAGTACCTCCTTGTTGATACACACTTATCGTTACCAAATATTACTATATTAACTATTAGACAAAAATGATGAATAGTATCAAGGGTATTTTCGTCATTTTCACCTTTTTTAATACTAAATTCCATTTAACCAAAAAACCTCCACACTTTGTTCAAAAATTAAAATCGTCCCCCCAAACAGGGGGTAAAGTGTCAAATCAACATTTTCATAAAAAATCTTAAATAAACTCCACCCAAATATTCAACGGGTCATATCTTCTCGTTCGCAACGAGTTAAATTTTTCCGGCACCATCATTAAACTCGAAATAATTTTACGAATACAATGTCACTAACTATATGCAAAACGAATTCTTTTTAAACAACGTTAAATATTTGGAGTACTTTTCATACACGTTAATTTTTCACTCGCAGGCCCCGTAACTATTTTTATCTATTAACAACAAACACATATAGGTCTTATTATTATTTTTTAATTATTTAGTAATTTTTTGGATATATCTCAGTAAATCTTCTACTCTTAAATCAAAAGAAGTGTTAATATAAGTTAACGGCTTAATTGCGTTAAATTTTTAAAAATCAACAATCCTATAGCGAAACGCGGAGATACACATATATTGTTAATTTAAAATAGTATTTAAATCTTTGACGGGTTACATCTTTTAGTTCGACTCGAGTTGCGCTTCAACGACATCATCATTAACCACGAAATAATTTTACAAACTAAACGCAATAAAATACATTGAAAACCGAACCCTCGGCGCGAAGCGAGGGTTCGAAAACTAGTTAATACCTAAAAAACATTATCAATAAACAGTTATATGTCCGTACTTATTATTGTTATGAACTTATGATTACACCAACAGTTCCGTCTTCTTTCTAGATATTTTTCTTATGTCATTTACTTTTCCAGTTTCTTTCTTTCAAAGCGGATCTAACCTCAAATCAACCGTATCCATTGCTAACTTGGAGACAATAAAGATTTACCCATTAACAGAAATGTTGGTAGGGAGAAAACGAAAGAGAGTTAATGTATCTACTGAATTCAAAAGATATTTGCTAGATATTTCACCAAGTGCCACCTTTACAATGATTTCACGTGAGGTACTTACCTTAAATTGAACTTATATATCATTTTTTTAAGTATATTTTTGTCATGAATTAGATTATGGAAACAACTGATGTAATAGTTCAAATGCTCATGTTATATTTCAAAAAGAAGGATCTTGTTTATATGTCGTCTGTTTAGCCTTAATCTGGTGACATTTTATCATTTATCACAAATTTAAGATGGTGTTTGTTTCTACATTTGACGAGGGTTGAGATCAAATTTGAAGGGGTCCCAAATTTTTTTTTTTTCAAAGCTAGTTATATTTGAAGGGTCTTTAGAGGTTGTTTACCTTTAAAAAACCATACATCTTATGAATATATGGCATCCTATTAGTAACTTCAGTGGTGTTGTACACAATTTGAAGTATGCATTGTAAATGAAAAAAATTCCAAAACGGGTGGTGTTACGGAACCCCGTTGGGTCAAATGAAGGTTCGCCCCCGCATTTGGATACCTACCAAATACTTAGGTCATAGATGTTTTTGGACGAGTTCAAGACCTTATTAGTTATCCATTTTTTAATTCATAAATTTGACAACAGCTTGGATATTGTAAAAGCTTATCTAGAATGCCGAACTTTACATTAGTTCCTAATGGTGTATCCTAGCGGATTCACGCATAAAAACATCATTTTTATACAAAAGAATGAATCGAAAAGCATAAAAGATAGCAATTGTGGCAATTTTTATTAATATCCGTCCAGCGCTCAGCCAGGCCGCCCAACATCATGCGTAAGCCCTGCAGGCAGCTTCTATGCTTAAGCCCTTGATTAGGCACGTGAGCGGCATGCAGCCACATCAGCCCACGCCAAAGGAGGTTCCGAATATTTCGCATAACTGAATTAATCAGCGTTTGACACGTGTTTCAGAGAATTTCGGACATTCTACACCTATAAATAGACCCCCTGGATCACCACATTTCACAGTTCAGTCACTTGCCAGATAGTACACTTTCTCTCTCACACAGTACTTTCTCATTCTAGAACCGTCATCGCTTAGCAACAGAACGCTAAACGGACCAACTCTCAGTGTGGTCCAATAAGATTGATAAGGCCACCCCACGGATATCTCATCCGTGTTCCGGTTCTGCAAGAATTCTTTCCCGAGGGCAAACATTAGTCGGCAATAATTCTACACTCTATGCTTTTCTAGTATCTGTATTGGTACCTTTTAGCCGCTAGACAGAAAATAGTACCAACATATGGCACCATCCGTTTCGAAGAACAACAAGAACACCAAGAACGTAAAAACAACTAACATGAATTCAACACGAACACTACTTGATCTAATTACTGAAAACCTCGTTGAGAACATGCAAGCTACTTAATTAACTTTGGAGGAGGTTTTAATTGAAGAAAAAGAACATGTAAATGCTGATGCATCAGAGAGCATGTGAATGAAATAGCATCACGTTTGAAGAAAACAATGTTGGATAACTGTAAAGGGCGAATGTGGCAAGCACGACGGGAACACATAACATTCTTTTATACGAACTCTGATATGAACACCTAGCATACAAGCAAAGGGAAGGCAATTTCCAGGCAGCAATTGTTCAAGATATTCAATCAAATGAATACTTCAGTAGATGATTCTGAGCATGAGAACAACGATGAAGGTTTTCTGGAGAATGAATGGGAATAGGGAGAAGATGAGTGATATCGGCTAAATAGTCACGTTTTTACCCCCGATATTAGCCCCATTTATGATAAAGTAATTGACTTTATCATCTAAATAAGCATTACGAAGGCCATATTTCAAGAATAACTAAAAACGGATGATAAACGAGCAAAACCAGCTAAGACGATTAACTCGCGTTTAAATAACGTATTTTATAAATTTTAGAAAGGTTTATTTACTTAATCTCATGTTGTAGGATATTCAATTACGAACGTGTGGGTGCAAAATCGTTAGAAACGGAGCTAAAACAAAGATTCTACAGCAAAAATGATGAAAGACAAGTTACGATCTAGCAAAAACGGCTTGCTAAACGGCTTGGCAGTAGGAAAAACGGCCTGCCGGCAAACGGGTGCCAAAAACGACTTTCCTTGGCAAACGGCCTTGGCAAACGGCTTGCCAAATGGCCTGCCAGGGGTTTTTCAGTAACTTATTTAAAACTTTGCCACCAAGCATTTTCTATAAATGGGGGCTTCATCCCACCATTTCAACACACACCTTCTTAACTTCTCTCTCTAAATATCTCTCTATTATCGCTCTCTAGTGATCAGTAGGAGATTAGTTCTCTCTCTACTTTCTCTCTCTAGATTCTAGAGAGAGAATAGTACAGAGATTAGAAAAATAATTCTCTCTATTGTCGCTCTCTAGTCATCAATAGGAGATTAGTATGTAATTAGTAGTAGAAGCTATCAAGCATTGTAACGCTATGGATATTATGAAGAAATACAAGTGTTATTTTACCGACATTATTCGGTAATATCTATCCTTTCTTTTATTAATTTATTATAATATTCTTGTTCGATGTTTATGATTTATTAATATTAGAAATGCTTGTTGTCATGATGTGTGATTAATTGCTTGATTGTTTGCCATGATTTAATAATGTTAGTTAGGGATGATTATCGTTTCCTACTCGCTTTCTGTCTATGATATTAAACCTCTTTATTATCGTCCTTCCACCAATAAACGTGATTAAAACCTTTTATAAATTCGACAAATATAAAGGTAATTAATTATCTGTGTTTATACATTGGTCAAGGTATGAACCCATCGAAAATACTATAAAGTACATGGAGAATTACCATAGGGCCAGATTAAGACATTGGTCAAGAGTATAAGACTGGAGGAAATACTGTTGCAATAGTAGAGTACATTGTTGATGTACTATAGGACCACTAGAGCATGGTCAAGGTTAGAAGCTATGGAACCACTATAAGTGTAGTACATGGTGGATAACTAAGGGATTTATTGGGTAGAT
The DNA here is from genome assembly GCF_046630445.1 of Rutidosis leptorrhynchoides. Lineage (NCBI taxonomy): Eukaryota > Viridiplantae > Streptophyta > Magnoliopsida > Asterales > Asteraceae > Rutidosis > Rutidosis leptorrhynchoides. The sequence goes on along the minus strand of NC_092337.1, from coordinate 311,269,342 downwards.
TTAAGTAAGGGCTGGTTTAAATCATAAATGGGAATTTAACGCACTACAATACAAACTAGGCTTATAACTCTTTAAGGATGACTGAGAACTATCAGAGGTTCTAATTTGTCTACAAACCCTTAGATCTTACCAAACCATTAATAGAAAAGAATTCGAAACACAATCATAACCACTCACTTGGGTGATACACTAAGGTGCTAAGAAAGTTTGGATATTATATGGCTATGCTACTTTATTCGTGCGCCCAAAGTATGCATTGCATCCAAGGTGGGCCGCTTATATCCTTAAACCGGATAAAGCGTTGGGAGTTGAGCATAGTCCATCCGATCAGAATCACGATAGCCTAGTTCCTCGTGACATGCTAATCGAGAAATCAATTAGTAGGGAATCTAGTGTTTACACCAAGGTATATCTATCCAATGAGTGTCTTTCAAATATCCCGATAGTACGTTATCTTAAATCATGGTGAACCACGTCTTCTCTGTCCTTAGCTGTTGCATGCTAGCTAGCTTATTTTAATTATATTGCTTTAATATTTTAAATACATTTATAAATTAAAACAACCCAACTGTTGCCTTTACATAATTTGATATTCCGGATAAAGTGGTGTCTAGAATAAACCGGTTGGACTTGGTTGTTGGATTTTCTGAACAGTCGCCAATTTATTGGGACCAAAAGGATCCTGCCTTCCCACATAAGGTGTACCTGGCCACTAGTGTTGGATACTAAATTGTGTATAAACCAATCTTAATCACTAAATTATATGAATAAGCTCCGTTTCAAATTCGACCGCTCAAGGAACGACCCTAAGTCATATTTGCCCTTGCTAACCCATAGGAAGGAATAATAGATTTAGGCCCAGCATATATAAATTAAACAATCAACTTCTTCTGTGGATATCCTGAATTGACATTTTGCGACCTATGACACCGCATAAATAAACCGTCCGATTCGGGCATTTCATAGGTAGAGTTAATTGTTGGCGCCGCTGCCGGGGAGCGGTAGTACGATTTGGAGCCTGTTTAGATTAATTAGTTTTTAAAAGACCCTTTTGACTAAGACTAGCTTTGTCAGAAGTTACTAGTTTACCGTAGTTAGGTTAGATAAAATTAGCTTAATTTAGATTAATTAAAACGTTTAAAATGGACTTCCTTATTAGTGAACCTTTAGGATGGTTTAACCTACTTAGACCGCTAAGAATTCTTCTGACACATCCTTTCTTCTATCCGATATCATACATTGTACCTCTCCGACTAGATCCACACTTACCTGCCGATAGTTCAATGATGGCCACACGCATCACTCTCGCTGACATCACCAAACCCTCAGTAGAAGGACGAGGTAGACCGATACTCTATCCAGAGGTTAACGGAGCGTCTTTTGTGCTTAAGCATCACATTATACAACTCATTCACAACAATTACCAGTTCCACAGCTTACCAATTGACGATCCCAACTCTCACTTAGATAGATTCCTCTCCTTATCCAACACATATAAGAAAAATGGGGTTGAACAAGATGTAGTTCGTCTGTATCTGTTCCCCTATTCCTTAACTCTTCATGCAAAAACCTGTTTCGAGGGGTTAGAACCCAATTCTATCACCTCATGGGAGGAAATGGCAACAACTTTCTTAATCAAGTACTTCCCCCATCAAAACAAATCAGACTTAGGAATGGCATCATAAACTTTCATCAAGCATATGATGAATCACTCTACACTGCATGGGAAAGATTCAAACATTTGCTTGGAAGATGCCCGAACCATCATCTTGAGAGCTCTGTTTAAATTTTGACCTTCTACGAAGGTCTGAATCAGAACAATAAGTCTACTCTTGATGGTGTTTCTCAAGGTAACTTCATGAACTTCACTGCTGACGAGGCCTGGAGATTGATCGAGGAGATGACTATGCACCATCACGATTGAAACACGGAAGAGCACATTTCATCAGCAACACTGCTTTTCGCCTCCGATCCTATCGAAAATAAAACCATCAAATTTCTCTCAGACCATTTCATCACTTGAGTAGTCTTGAAAATCAAATAAGCCAGCTAAACAGCGTCTCAATTCTCTAGGTTGTCCTAAAAATGACTCAAAGGTGGCACATAGACAACCTTCAGTTTCTTCTAAGGAAAAGAAACTAACTAATACCCGTTCGGTAGTAGTAATTGAGTCATCACCTAAACCTACTGGGAAAACACCCATTCCATTCACGGGTCATCTCAAGCAAAGACATAACAAGATGAAATCTTTTAAGCTTGACGGTAAATTTTTAGACACTGTTTCTAAAAATCCTCGTAGTAAGAAGTATTTTAGGAAACTCCTATCAACTAAGGATAAGGTACCGGAAGTACCCATTGTCCCGCTGAATGCGGATTGCTCAGCCATTCTCTTAAATACTCTTCCTGAAAAACTATGGGATACCAGATGATTTACCCTTCCTTGTTCTATCTACCAATCTGGTACTATCTATTCTCTCACTGACCTTGGAGCCAGCATCAATCTCATGCCCTACTCACTGTTCCAGAAACTTGAAATTGGAAACCTTAACCCTACCAAAATGAGCATCCAGCTAGTTGATCAATACAATAGATATCCTAAGGGAATAGCTAAGAACGTCATGGTTAATGTCGACAAATTCCTGTTTCCGACTGACTTTGTGGTTATGGATTTTAAAGAAGACGTGAAAACCCGTATCATCTTAGGAAGGCCTTTCATGAATACAGCCAAAGCGATCGTTGACATTTATTCATGGACTATCACCTTGAGAGCACGTGGAGAAGAGGTCACTTTCACGATCGACGAGTCTGTATGTCCTTTTGATGGGAACGCCGAAGTAAATACCATCTCCACTAGGAAAGTCACATTCTATTCCTAGAATGAAGAGAATAAGATAGAAGTAGAAGACAAGAAGAATAACCACTCCACACCAACCCAATCTTCACTCCCACCTTATTTTGATCTTTTAATGACTGGAGAGGATATCGTTCTAGAAGAACTCTCTGAACCAATTATACTTTAATCTCCTGACCAGAGTGACGAGGAGGTGGAAGAAGAAATTGAAATGGAGAGCCTGGAGAAAAAGAAAGAGATGGAGGATTCTAGCATCGAAGTAGTTGCTAATGTTGTTACCGTATTGGAGACGTCAATGGACATCGTCCCACCTCCATCCTTAGAGTACAACGTTACGACCAACCCGAAGTCACAAAGAAGAAAGACGGGTTTTACGTCAGGGCTACCCTATAAACATCACTCCACTACATAATGGCATACACATCATGGAGTGATGAGGACCCCTTTGACCATCCCATTCCAACAAAGAAGGTAAAAGATGTTGATAGATTTGTTATACCTCAAATTAAACAAAGCATTCACTTCAAACTACCTTCTCCTCTTATTGGACATATCGTATTCTATATCTGCTTCAATTTCATTGGTATCTTCCAATATTACCTCTTGTGTCTACTGATGGATGCAAGGGAGCCGCCTAGATTTCCTGAGAAATAAGGCTAGAGTCAGACTCATGACTCGAACAAACACAAGCGCTTCTATGGAGGCAACCCGCATGTTTATTTTTCTATAGCTTTAGTAGTAGTTGGATTAGGATAATTAGGTTAATTGAATAAGTGAAACTTAAAATAAAATTTTCAACGTTTCTTAGGAAGAATTCACTTCTCCTACTTGTCGCGAGCTTAAGAAAATTAATTGCTACATTATTTCAAAAGTCTTAAAATTAAAGGCATTCAACACTTTAAGTGTAGGATTAAGCCTTTTAGTCTTACACTGATTTGTTGAATTTTCAAAAATCTAATTTTAAAATCCTCAAGTTTTCAAATAACCTTTTCATCAAAACGCAAATCAGTGAGTCTACGACCTAAAACTTAATCACTTGTCTAGGTTTGATCTTTTCCTTTTTTTACAAGTAATAGACAATTATTGATGCCTGTGGTGGAGACTCTTTGAATAATGATGAAAAGACAAGGAAACCCATTATTATTTCATTGCAAGTATTCGTGGATAGTGTATGAAGATGAAAACGCCCTAATGAGCTCGAGTACACTTCAAGAAGACCGAGTTGAATCCAGCCGAAGATGGTTCCGACTCAGTCTATCTTCATATCCTTAGCTCACAGCCGCACCCATGGGGAGTAATTCGTTTCTTTCTCTTCGTTTATTTATTTTGCTTCGTTATATCCTTAAACTTTACCCTATCCTAAGCTTATCACTAAGTGTGGGGTTCTAACCCAATATTGAGCTTAGATACATTTTTTGACATGTTAAAACTCTAAGTGTGGGATTTTATCTCCCTAAAATCTAAGAACATTAGGGACAATGCTCCTCTAAGTATGGGATAGCGGTGTAGTACACCGTAATTAGCTATGAGATGCTCGAAAAATGTTCTTAACTTAAAATTTTACTAAGTTTTTCGAGTATATCTACTATTTAGATTATTTGTCCTCAACGTAAATTTTTCAAAAATTTTGACAAAATGATACTTTATGAAAAATTACTTTCGAAAATCAAGCATGTTTGTTCTAAAATTAAGACAAATGAGGACATAAATCTTCTTAAGGATGAACCGATTCTCTAAAAGAGCATTGCATGACTAGGCATTATCCACCCAATATAATTGTTGTGTGGCACCCAAAAAATGGCCCAATAAGCATTCATTTTTAGTGCTTCACTATCTTTTCCGCTGAGAGTGCCGATGTTAGCATTTAGAGTTAGAATTTGACCTTGACATTCATGGGTCAACCAGCAGAGCCGTAGATCATATTCTCATCGAACTTCAAGATTTATCACGAGCCGAAACTGCACATTATCTATCTTTCAGAAGATCTTCAAGGGAAGTACCGGATCTTCTACCACTTTTGGTCCGACACTTTCTCAGGATTTACCCACCAAGACTCACATTCCCTCGAGAAGACCAAGATCGCAATTATCAGCAAGGAATGTCTGCTTTCTAAGCATCACTACGGTCGAGCCAACGACCTTAAACAAAAGCGCTTCTCGGGAGGTAACCCGTGCAATAATGTAGAGTAGAAGAATAAAAGATGACAAAAGAGCCGATCAATAAAGGACGTAACTTCCAAGATTGCAAGACTGCCAGTGTCTTCACAAGACCATCTGCTAGGGGTACTCCTTTCTTTCTGTTACTAGCTCAAACTTTAAAATTATGCCACGTCCTAGCTTATCACTAAGTGTGGCATCCCATCCAAATAAACACTAGACAAATATTCCCAAATCTTTAACTAAAACTCCTAAGTGTGGGATACACTAGGAACATTGAGGACAATGTTTGTCTAAGTGTGGGATGTTGGTATAAACTTTTTATGCTATATCAAAATAACCCATTATGAAGAATCCGATTTCTTAAGCCAAATTTCAAAAATTTTTAACAAGAGAAAGCCTTTCCGAAAAAGTATTTTTGATAACCTGAAACGTTTGTAAATAAAAATAAGGCTTAAGTAAGGTGGAAATCTTGTTAGGACGAACCAAATCTCTAATACAGCATTGCGTGACTAGGCATTATTGACCTAAATTGATTATGGTGAGGCACCCAAATAAGACCAGCATTCATCTTTAATGCTTCGTTGTTTTCCGTTGAGGTTGTCGATGTTTGTGCTCAGAATCAGAACTTGCTTTAGATCTAAGTTTACAAAGCAGTGAAACGTGATTTGGTTATAATCAGAAGAGCTAGCCATTTGTCATAAGCCTTTCACACCTCCACTACTTCCACCAGACCAATTCATCTACCCTCGAAAAATCTAGGAAAATGAGATTCCTTCCAAAAACCCGATGTTATAAACCATTCAAGTATCGCGGCAAAGGTCTTGAAAAAGTTTACCAGCAAAAAGTTTCTCGAGATGGAATTTCCAAAAAAAATTGTAGTTCTGAAAAAAGGAGCAGAACTTAGAAAGAGAAATGCCGAAGAAGAACTTGACCAAAAATGAATATCAAATGGAGAAAAGTCCAAAAAGTGCTTCTCAAAAATATCAGCACTCCTATCTATCTTAAATTTTCTGAAAATTCCGAATAAAAGTCTTCAGAGAGACTGTATTACCCTTTTTCTCAACCCTAAAAAACAACTTCACCACCACTCCAAAATTCCTTTCCATCATTGATAAATGACCTAGAAACTATGGTTACTACCGTTTTCACATTAGTAGCAAGGATTTGAGTCTTTATCAAGCCTATGATGATGGGTGCAGCATGACTGGCTATGAGTGAATTCATTTCTTAGATCTATAGGGAACCCTAAACACTTGTGTGATTTAAGTGACCCGTAAAAGCTAGCCTAAGTCATGTAACCTCCTCTCATGCTTGCAGAGATAGTTTTAACCCTATCATAGATAACTCATCTTACTTTTTGTTCTTATAATAAAAAGCAAACCACTTAGGCTATTAGAAAAGAAACTCCGAAAAGATTTCTTAAGGTAAAAAGTGAGTTTGCTAGAGGACAAGCAAAGTCTAAGTGTGGGATATTTGATATCGGCTAAAAAAGTCACGTTTTCACCCCGGTATTGAGGCCCAAAAAAATAAGAAAGTTTCGAACTTTATCGGAAAAATACCTGCTTCAACGGTTAGAATTGAAGATCAAGTGATTACAAAGATGGTGCAAAAAGAATCAAGAGAATCGGAGCTAAAACGAAAATTCTAGAGCGAAAACGGTGAAAGACAAGATATCAAGTTACGATCCAGCAAATCAGCAAGCCAAACGGCCTACCAAAAAGCTTTTCAGTATGGCAAACGGCCCGCCACACGTCCAGATCAAACTGGCACAGCAAACGGTCAAGGCTGGCAAACGGCCTGCCAAACGGCTTGCCAAATGGCATGCCAGTCGTTTGCAGGCAAATTTCAAGTCTATTTAAAGGGTCTTTGTAATCCATTTCAACACACACTTCAATTCACTTCTTTCTCACTCTTGTACAATATTAGCCATACTTTCAAGGTCTTCGACTCCATGCGGGAAATCTAGTACCCGGAGAAGAACGCCGAAATTGTATTAGGAGCAGTCTGGAGTTTGAAGTTGTCACTTTTGTATTCAAAACTCATTTAATCTACTGGTACTTCTGTCCTTTATCTTTATATAATGTCTTCTATTCTTATGTTTTACGATGTTGTTTCCATGATTAGCGAGTAGTTATCTTTAGTGTATGCTATGATGTAATCAGTTATAATGCCGAAATAATATTATGGTGTGTGTATGTTGTCGAAATGCTTACCGATTATGCTTTAAACTCAATCGCTTTTCCAACTAATAAAACATATTTATCGACTTTGTTATTGGGAAGTCACGAATCCTGATTCAGAGTACACTATCTGTCTCACCCCTTGGTTAGAGAAGTCTATCAGATACAACGCAAGATCGACTGAGGTACATTGGTTGTAGTAAGTCTATCAAGCTCTGGATTTTGATTGAGGACTCTTTCGTAGTGAAACATCTAACTAGACCCTTAGTACATTATCGATCCCAGACCATGCTAGTATAGACACCAAGCATATAAACTTCGTACGTGCATGCTGAAGCATAACGGTTGTTGTAAACTGCACCTCTGCTAAGTAAGGCCATGGAACCCAGTCAGTGCTGATTAGTACACTGCACCATAACGCAGTCTCAAGCATTGCACCCCGCTTGAGGGATTCTTGGTTAATTAAGGAACTGTTTGTTTAAACACATAAAGGATTGGACCGTTAGGATAACCGAACGTGTTCATGGAAGTCAACTTGACTTGGCCATGGTGTTCTTTATGGTTAAACTCTTTTAAGGGCCTAACTACCTTTTAAACCCAATCGTTAATGAAAGCATTGAAACACATCACGTCTCTCAGATATGGTAAATCCTGTATACCTGTAGTCAAATTGCACGGGCGTCGGGGGTAAGAGATGTTGCTGTTTATTCAGAATCTTCAAGCATATCGCATTACCCAGTAACATGTCTTACGACAAGGGCGTTTATGACCAGTATAATGAATATAAGGTCCCTACCTATTCAAGAGCCAGCATTCCACAATCCCGGCAGAATAACTGATGAACTCATAGTATGCACTTGCGTTAACCTTATCTGAATTACGAATTTTATTTCATTTACTTATCTATCTTATAATTTAGAAAAACCCAAAAATTAGGTAACCACTATTCCTCTTTATAATTATCTTAGGCTTTAAATATAGGTTCGATTCTACTGATATCTTAAAAATACGACCCTAGTTCATACTTCCCTTACTCATAATAAGGAGTATTACGATTTAGGCCCCGTTAAATATAAATTTAAAACTGTAACCCCTTTTGGTGACTAATTCAGACGTGTTGCGATCTAATGACACCGCACGAATAAAACCGTCCGTTTCGGTCATATCAAGAGGGAAGCTAGTTTTTGGCGCCGCTGCCGGGGAACTGTTATCGGGCAGTACTACTTTTAACAAACTCATGTTGTGACCCGAACTTTTCCATGTTTATATATATTAAATGAATTTGATATTTATATGATTAAATGTTTCCAACATATTAAGCAATCAAACTTGTTAAGACTTGCTTAATTGAAATAGGTTTTATATAGACAATTGACCACCCAAGTTGACCGGTGATTCACGAACGTTAAAAACTTGTAAAACTATATGATGACATATATATGGTTATATATATAGTTAACATGATATTATGATAAGTAAGTATCTCATTAGGTATTTTAACAATGAGTTATATACATAAAAATGAGACTATTGAATTAAGAAACTCGAAAACGATATATATAACGATTATCGTTATAACAACGTCTTACTAAATACATATGAATCATATTAAGAAATTGATACACTATGTTTAATCATGATAAATGATAAGTAAACATTTCATTAAGTGTATTAACAATGAACTACATATATAAAAACAAGACTACTAACTTAATGATTTCGAAACGAGACATATATGTAACGATTATCATTGTATCAATATTTAACTGTATATATATCATACTAAGATATACTAATATATCATAATATCATGATAATGTAATAATTTAACATCTCTTTAGATATAATAAACAATGGGTTAACAATATTTAACAAGATCGTTAACCTAAAGGTTTCAAAACAACACTTACATGTAACGACTAACGATGACTTAACGACTCGGTTAAAATGTATATACATGTAGTGTTTTAATATGTATTCATACACTTTTGAAAGACTTCATGACACTTATAAAAGTACTTCTACTTAACAAAAATGCTTACAATTACATCCTCATTCATTTTCATCAACAATTCTACTCGTATGCACTCGCATTTGTACGCGTACAATACACAGCTTCTAAATGTATTTACTATTGGTATATATACTCCAATGATCAGCTCTTAGCAGCCCATTTGAGTACCATGTGGGAACCATCATTTAACATCTAGCATAAAATATCTCACAAAATTACAAACTAATGGAGCCTATATGGGGAGACTAAGTTCACGTGAATGATGGAACTCACAAACACTTTCATTTTGCAACTTACATGCATTAAACTACTCTCTCTCTCTCTCAAGTGTTCTTCCATTGTTCTAAGTGTTCTTCATCATCTTCATCAAAATCTAGCTCAATCTAGTTCATAAATCCATACATAAACCAAGTTATAAAACAACTACTCAAGAACACACCAACAACACTTCCAAGTTTGCTAGCTTACTTCCAATCTTGCAAATCCACTTTGAGTGATCATCCAACCTCAAGAAATATTTCTTATTTATAGTAAGATATCTTTCTAATACAAGGTAATACTCATATTCAAACTTTGATTCAAGTTCTATAACTTTAACAATCTTATTTCGAGTGGAAATCTTACTTGAACTTGTTTTAGTGTCATGAGTCTACTTCAAGAACTTTCAAGCGATCCAAGGATCCTTTGAAGCTAGATCTATTTTTTTCATTTCCAGTAGGTTTATCCACAAAACCTGAGGTAGTAATGATGTTCATAACATCATTCAATTCATATATATAAAACCACCTTATTCGAAGGTTTAAACTTGTAATCACTAGAACATAGTTTAGTTAATTCTAAACTTGTTCGCAAACAAAAGATAATCCTTATAACTTGACTTTTAAAATTAACTAAACACATGTTCTATATCTATATGATATTCTAACTTAATGATTTAAAACCTGAAAACACGAAAAACACCGTAAAACCGGATATACGCCGTCCTAGTAACACCGCGGGCTGTTTTGGGTTAGTTAATTAAAAACTATGATAAACTTTGATTTAAAAGTTGTTCTTCTGGGAAAATGATTTTTCTTATGAACATGAAACTATAACCAAAAATCATGGTTAAACTCAAAGTGGAAGTATGTTTTCCAAAATGGTCATCTAGACGTCGTTCTTTCGACTGAAATGACTACCTTTACAAAAATGACTTGTAACCTGTATTTCCAACTATAAACTTATACTTTTTCTGTTTAGATTTATAAACTTAAGTTCAATATTAAACCATAGAAACTTGAATCACTCAAAACGGGTTTAAAGCGAAAAAGTTATGGGTAAAACAAAATTGGATAATTTTGCTTGTTGTAGCTACGTGAAAATTAGTAACAAATCTATATTAATCATATCCTAGCTAAATCATATTGTATTACACATGTATTCTAATATATTATGTAATCTTGGGATACCATAGACACGTATTCAAATGTTTTGACATATCATATCGACCCATGTATATATATTATTTGGAACAACCATAGACACTCTATATGTAGTAATGTTTGAGTTAGCTATACAGGGTCGAGGTTGATTCCAAAAATATATATACTTTGAGTTGTGATCTAGCCTGAGACGTGTATACACTGGGTTGTGGATTGATTCAAGATAATATATATTGATTTATTTTTCTGTACATCTAACTGTGGACAACTAGTTGTAGGTTACTAACGAGGACAGCTGACTTAATAAACTTAAAACATTAAAACGTATTAAAAATGTTGTAAATATATTTTAAACATACTTTGATATATATGTATATATTTGTTATAAGTTCGTGAATCGACCAGTGACCAAGTCTTACTTCCCGACGAAGTAAAAATCTGTGAAAGTGAGTTATAGTCTTACTTTTTAAATCTAACATTTTTGGGATGAGTATACATGCAGTTTTATAAATGTTTTACAAAATAGACACAAGTACGTGAAACTACATTCTATGGTTGAATTATTAAACCGAATATGCCCCTTTTTAGTTTGGTAATCTAAGAATTAGGGAACAGACACTCTAATTGACACGAATCCTAAAGATAGATCTATTGGGTTCAACAAACCCCAGCCAAAGTACCAGATGCTTTAGTACTTAGAATTTATCATGTCCGAAGGGAGTCCCGGAATGATAGGGGATATTCTATATGCATCTTGTTAAGGTCGGTTACCAGGTGTTCACCATATGAATGATTTTTATCTCTATGTATGGGATGTATATTGAAGTATGAAATCTTGTAGTCTATTATTACGATTTAATAAATATATAGGTTAAACCTATAACTCACCAACATTTTTATTGACGTTTAAAGCATGTTTATTCTCAGGTGATTATTAAGAGCTTCCGCTGTTGCATGCTAATATATGGACACGATATGGTGTCAGCAGGCTTGTATAATATTGTTTAAAACTGCATTCGGGATTTATTTTGTTGTAACATATTAATGTTGTAAACCAATATGTATTGGTAGTGTGTATGTGTGATATTTTTAGATTATCATTTTTGGATAATCTAGGTGATGTCTTTTTAATCTTGTCGATAAAATAAGGATTTTGGATTGTTTTAAAAACGAATGCAGTCTTTGAAAAACGTCTCATATAGAGGTCAAAACCTCGCAACGAAATCAATTGATATGGAACATTTATAATCAATATGAACGGGACATTTCAACTCATTCACGAGCATTCAGTGGTGTCTAAGAAAGAAAATTATACACGAATATGGTTGTTGGATTTTCCGAACAGTCTCCAATTATATTGGAACCAAAAGGATCCTGCCTCTCATTAGTAGGCCTGGCCACTTAGTTTGTTGAATAGTTTGTACAAAGCTCTGTTATCGAAATACCATGGAATCAGTAGCAAGAACCAAAAACATATCTAAACTTAGGATAATTATATTACCTTATAATTAACTTAGATTACCTTAGACTACTTTAGATTAAGACTACCTTAGAATATTCTAGATTACTTTAGATTACCTTAGATTGCTTAGATTAAAATTAGGAACTTAGCTTATCTGTATAAAATATAAGAACAAAAATGCATACCCTGTGTATGACCCAAACCCGGTCTAGACCAGGGCTGTTGTTTTTCGTACCTGATCCAGACACAATAATCTCTAAAGCACGCAAAGAAGAACGAAACAGAAATTAAATGGCATTACGTGTTACTTTAGCAGAAAACACCAAACCCTCAATTGAAGGTCAAGGAGGACCGATCAGATTCCTTGAGATTCAAGGACACTCGTTCGAGTTAAAACATCACATCATACAGCTCATCCAAAATAGCTGTTAATTTCATGAACTACCGAATGACAATCCTAATTCTCACCTTGATAAATTCATATCTCTTTCGAACTCCTACAAAAATCCAGGGATAGGACAAGATACAGTCCAACTATACTTGTTCCCCTATTCTCTCACTCATCATGCACAAACATGGTTTGAAGGATTGAAAAAAGATTCCATCACGTCATGGACGGAGCTGCCTACTAAATTCCTGTAAGACCCAAATATTTATTGTACATAATGTATTTAAGGTGTACTATGTGTGTATGGAGTGTGCACAGCATGTAGGTGTTGCTTGCTCGACCGTCGAAGGAAACTGGACGTTGTTTGAGGTACAAGGTGTGTACGTACCTTTTCAACCTCAAATAAAGTTTGTGTTGATGTTTCAAAGCCTTACCATTGGAAAGAAAATCTTATTATGTTTCCAACGATATTTGATTCATCGAAAACGGGGCTACGGTCAAAAAGTTATGGCCAAAACGAGTTTCTAAAATCTGACCTGCAGGGTGGAGCGGCGCCCCACCTTTTGGCGCGGCGCGCCGATTGGGCCTGATGCATTTTTTCAGCATTTTAAGTGTCTAAATGAAGGGTATTATGGTCCTTTCACTTGTGGACGGATTTGTGGCCTTAATATCAGTTTTAGATCCACTTTTGGATCATTTTGGCATCCATTCATCACTCCCAACTATCTAGAGAGAGAGAGAGAGTGATTCTAGAGAGAGATTGGAGGTTTTGGTGAAGAAGAAGCTCAAATTGTTCAAAGTCTCGGGTTTTAAAGTTGTCCCTTTCGTTCTTTGCTACGCGGTGATAGTATTGGTAAGCTCAAACTCCGAATTTCATTTGTTTGATTTGATATTCAAGTTAGGGTTTTGAGTTAATTAGTTGTAAAACCCTTTTAGATGATAAAATGGGTTTAGTGATGCTAATAATCGGGTTTATTGTAAATTGTTGGTGGATTTTGGGTTGGTGAACTAATTGGTCATGTTTAGAACTTGAAATTGAGTTTAATCACTTAAGTTAGTGATTATGGAAGTATTGAAACCCATTTAGGGTTACTTGGTTGACTAACTATGACTTTGGGTCAAATTAGGGTTTGGTGGTAATTATGACCCAATTGGCGAGTTAATGAGGTTTATAAACTTAAAATGGGTTAAGTTGGAGTATTAAACCGAGTTAAATGTGTTTTGGTGTCGAAACTTGTAAATGGTGAGATTTTGACCTTATGGGTCAAAATTAGGGTTTAAGTGTCAAAATGGGTATGACACGTGTTTAACACTTGAGTTCGGGTTTAATTGCCATATTAGGACCATTCTCACTTATGTTAGTGATTATTGGTTAGTTTTGGGCACGGTTTGTGCTTGGAAGTGCATTTGGGTCGAAATTACACTAAGTGACGAATTGGGTTGATTTGTAAATCCACTCTAAGTGTATTGTTGTAATTGTGATAATGGAATAGGTATTTTCCATTGGCGAGTTGCGGTTTACTTGGAAGCTTTCTTCAAGACTTAAAGGTGAGTGTTAATATCCTATGTGCATATGTATGTATAGGATGGGTGCGGGTCGGGTGAAGTGGTTCTCGGTCATAGAGCTCACTTCACATATAGGTGGATTGATGGACTTGTGTATAGGTCCAATTGGCACGGTTGTGCATTTTGGTTGACCACCTATGACGAGGTGCACACTTTGTGTGTACGTTATCACATGGGCGGGCGATGTGGATTATATAACCCCAATGGCGAAGGGTTAATATTGTGAGTGGAATAATTATGCGTTCATGTTTATGGCGTATTTGTTTGTGGATGTTATGGTAGCATCGAGTGTGAACCACGAGCCGGTAGCACTATAAACTAAGATGTGAACCACGAGCCGGTAGCATCGAGTGTGAACCACGAGCCGGTAGCACTATAAACTAAGATGTGAACCACGAGCCGGAAGCATCGAGTGTGAACCACGAGCCGGTAGCACTATAAACTAAGATGTGAACCACGAGCCGGTAGCATCGAGTGTGAACCACGAGCCGGTAGCACTATAAAATAATTGATGTGAACCACGAGCCGGTAGCATCGAGTGTGAACCACGAGCCGGTAGCACTATAAAAGAGTATGACTCAATTGCGTATGGTGTGAACCGCGAGCCGGTAGCACCATAGCGTTATGGTTAACCTTGGGAGTGTTACGCGTTGTTATATTTATATTGTTACATATTAATGTATTGTTGTGTTGTAGCTAACCCTCCGGGTGTAGCTATTTGGCGTTGTTCACATCGTCGTTGGTGAACTTATATTGTTGTTGTATCTTTAGCTCGTTGCTTAGAGATCGTATGGTATGCTTAGTGTAGTGCCTTATATGGATGCCTCGGTATGCGGTATTTGTTATTTTGTGGCGTGTCCATTTTATATATATATATGTATGTAGTATATTATCATTCACTAAGCGTTAGCTTACCCTCTCGTTGTTGACTCTTTTTATAGATTGCATCCGGATGGTGGCTCGGGTAAGCGCGAGGATTAGAGGACTTGCATAGTTTGCGTAGAAGGCTTGCTTTTGGATTTATTAGGATTGGGTAGCGTATCCCCAATCGCCATGCTCGGCTTTATTTTGTATTAAAAGTCTTATGGTCGAAAATTGTATTTTGATACTTAAAGGGTAATTTGGGTCGATGTGGGCCCCGCTTCGTAAACATAATTTTATTAATAGAACGTGCTAGTTTTTATATATGGAACATGTGGTTAAAAGCGTTTGGGCTAAATACGTCGGGAACTAGTCAATCTTTTTCGCATTTAAAAGTCCCGGGGACAGCCCGTTTTGGCGCGGCGCGCCAGGTAGGGGGCGCGGCGCGCGGGTATGCTGTTCAGGAAAAAATTTTTTTATGTGGTGAAAATTAACGGGGTTTTGTCGTGGTTTGGTGTGGGTTATTACAAGTGGTATCAGAGCATGGTCTAAGGGATTTAGGTGACTTGAGATAGGTGCCTAGACTTAGACTTGTGTGTGCTTAAATTGTTGCGGGACTTGTAGGATTACGGGTCGGAATGGGTTTGGTTAGTGCCTTGGCTATAGGTTGACTAACGTTTATATTAGTAATGCGGATATTATTAATATGTTGTTGTGTTGTGATAATAATTCTCGCGTGTGTTTGTACCGCGTAGAATTTTGGTTGTGTTTGTGTATATCATCGAGCGAGACGGTAGTTGTACTAACGAGTCGATGCGGCATGTGTGCGTAATAAGAACTTGCAAACCTTATTACGGGTGCAAATCGTGTCTAACAAGTGATGTACGATGAGTGTTTAGCAAGATGGGGCTGTGTCGTGCGTACGGTTTTACACGTTCGTGGACTAATCGTTTTGCATTCTTTAGAATGACGACGCGAAACGAGACCGAGGCGAATGATGTGGAGTTTAACGCTAGGGTTGCGGCCGCCGTTGCGGAGCAAATGGGTGCGTTAGAAGAAAGAATGGAAAGGAGGCATTCCGAACTTTAAAGTAGTGGTGAAATGGAGCGTTATCTTAAGAGCTTCATGAGGACTAAACCCCCGATGTATGACGGAAAGCCGGATCCTTTGGTAAGCACAACTTGGATTTTGGACGTCGAAGGGTGTTTCCGTACTATTGATTGCCCTCCTGAGAGAAAGACGAGACTCGCTACGAGTTTGTTGCGGGGTAGGGCAAGGGATTGGTTGGATGGTAAGATTGATCTTGTCGGTGGCGAGACGTTTATGGCTTTATCGTGGGACGACTTTAAAGAGGAATTCTTCGAGGAGTTCCGGACTTCGGCCGATTTGTGGGAATTGCGTAATGAGTTGAGAAATTTGCGACAAGGATCTATGGATTTGAGTACTCTCAAGACGACCTTTATGGCGAAGGCTCGTTTTTTTCCGGAGTATTTGGGGAATGATCGTTTGTTGATGGGAGATTTCTATCGGACCTTGAATGATGACTTGAAAAGTAAAATTAGCCGGGGTCAAGCGAAATCGTTTTCAGAATTATTCGACTTGGCTAGAGGTTTTGAGTCGTATTCACGATCGAAAAAGGGTGAACCTTCAAGTGAGCGAAGGGTCGTTTCTTATGGTGCTCCGAGTAAGAGGGCTAAGGGTCCGAGTGTGAGCACGGGTGGTACGCGAACGGGTATGTCGGATTCTAGTGCGGTTAGAAGTTACAATTGTGGCGTGAGGGTTTACAAGTCTTGGGAATGTTCGGTACCAAAGGGTGATGGTATGGTGTGCTTCAATTGCCAAAAGGAAGGACATCGTAAGTCAGAATGTCCCAAGTTAGCGGGGACGGGTGCGGCCATGAGACGTTAAGGTACGTTTAATTTTGATAAATATGTCTTTTGATTATTTATTAAATGCCGTTTGAGTTTGAGTTGCGTGCCTTTGTTGTGCATGTTATGCTATGGGTGACGTTCCTAATGGAAGTACCCTATGTTGATGTTTGATTGACGGGCGAAGGGCGTAAGACTTGGCGTAACCAAGCATTCCTTAGTATTTGGAAAATGTCTCTACCAAGCCATGGAAATGAGTTTTGGTGTTCGGATGTTAGAGCATGTTCGCTCTCGTGTTGAAGTTGATGAACCATGAGGTTCGACGGGTGGGATGAAACCCGAGGAATCGAGTGTTTTGGGTCTCGATGTATGTTGGTAAGGGATTCTACGTGACGTGACATTAGGTGCCTCTTTTATACCTACTAGGGTGGTGTTCGACTCCGATTGTGTTGCGGTACACTTCTCGTACAAAGTGCTTAAGGGTTGGTTAAAATCCTTCGTGTGCTCAAGGTTGGAGCAAGATGTGGTAATGGGTCGTGTGAGCCCAATTGTTGGTAAAGTCTACCTGTGGTAGCATTGTGCGGTTGTACGAGTTGTGGATATGGAACGTGGTTCTAAGTGGGGGAGTTACACTCCCGCACGAGGAAGTTTTAGTGTGAGATTTCGGATGATGCTATTGGTAGATCCGGAAAACGTTGTCGAGACTTGGTTGGGTCGATTTGTGGTAGAGTACAATCTCGGATAAATTGTACTTATGGTTTGGATTTGAATCATCACTGAGGTGGTAACGTGGTAAATCTCGTTGAGAGATAATGGACGTGTTTGACGAGCAAGGTGAAATCCTCCGGTTAAGGGAGGTGTGTGTCGGGTTCTCTTGTGGAGAATTATTGTTTGGTACCTATGTTTGGTATAGGTGGTTCTTGCTTGATTATGGTATGGTTGTTTGATGAAGCATGATCTTTAGGGTCCGCTGACTTCATCATGAGCGTGGTGTTATATCGGTGAAGCATGATCTTCGGGTCCGCTGACTTCATCCGGTGTTGTGATCGGTGAAGCATGATCTTCGGGTCCTCTGACTTCATCCGGTGTTGTGATTGGTGGAGCATGACCTTCGGGGTCCGCTGACTTCATCAAGGGAGTAGTGTTATGTCGGTATGGTGTAACACTATCGGGAAATGCGAGTACCGGTGGGAAATGCGAGTACCATTCCTGTGTTGAGATTGTGGATCGCGTGTGTTTTCGGATTCACGATGACGCGTGTAGTTCGGTCATCTTATTGGAATGAATCTCGTGTAGTTCGGATTCATGGTGACTCGTGTAGTTCGGTCATCTTATTGAGGTAGTAATCTCGTGTGGTTTCGGATTACTAAGGCTCGTGTAGTTCGGCCAACCTCGATGTTGTGGAAGTGAATCTCGTGTAGTTCGGATTCACGAATGACTCGTGTGGTTTCGGTCATTGTATTGAGGAGTGAATCTCGTGTAGTTCGGATTCACAATTGACTCGTGGAGTTCGGTCATTCCTCCGGGATAGTGACTCTCGTGTAGTTCGGATTCACTATGGCACGTGTAGTTCGGCCATTCCCGATTGTTGTTGTGGTGAAGGTAGTGAGTCGCGTGTAATTCGGATTCACTAGGGCTCGTGTGTTTCCGGCCAGCCTTCGTGTCGTGTGATCTATTGGTTGTTTGATACACCAATGGTAGGGTCGTAAGGACCATGTTGCGGGAACTATCGGTCGTTTTATACGTCGATGGTGGGGTCGTGAGGACCATGTTGTGGGATTAGTGAGGCGATAGCCGTGTTCCGCTCACATGTTTGTTACGGGTGTGACGATGGTTGATTTCGTACACCTTGGGTTTTGCGTTTTCATAATCGTTTTGGGCGCTATCGGTTCTAGCCGTTGGATTATGATGTTACGGTAGTTGCGTATTGGTCGTATTGCGCGCTACAAGGGATGTTTAGTGATTGGTGTTATCCGTAAGGATTCGTTTGGTTCGGTCTTCATCGTTTCGGGTTGTTGACCTTAGGTTGAGACTTGGTTACTGTACGCTAGAGGATTGATATCTCGGTTAGAGATGGGATGAGTTTCCCGATGTTAGGGAAGGAGCATGGTTTTAATGCTCGGATTGTGGATTTGAGAAAATCGTGGATGACGATTTAGTTGTTGAAGGCGATTCGTTAGGAAGAATTGCTTAGGAAGGTCGGATTGGGACTTATGTTGAGGACCGTGGAGTGTGGTCCGTTTGGTTAAGTGACGAGGATCACGAGGACGTGATCGATTCTAAGTGGGGGAGAGTTGTAAGACCCAAATATTTATTGTACATAATGTATTTAAGGTGTACTATGTGTGTATGGAGTGTGCACAGCATGTAGGTGTTGCTTGCTCGACCGTCGAAGGAAACTGGACGTTGTTTGAGGTACAAGGTGTGTACGTACCTTTTCAACCTCAAATAAAGTTTGTGTTGATGTTTCAAAGCCTTACCATTGGAAAGAAAATCTTATTACGTTTCCAACGATATTTGATTCATCGAAAACGGAGCTACGGTCAAAAAGTTATGGCCAAAACGAGTTTCTGAAATCTGACCTGCAGGGTGGAGCGGCGCCCCACCTTTTGGCGCGGCGCGCCGATTGGGCCTGATGCGTTTTTCAGCATTTTAAGTGTCTAAATGAAGGGTATTATGGTCCTTTCACTTGTGGACGGATTTGTGGCCTTAATATCAGTTTTAGATCCACTTTTGGATCATTTTGGCATCCATTCATCACTCCCAACTATCTAGAGAGAGAGAGAGTGATTCTAGAGAGAGATTGGAGGTTTTGGTGAAGAAGAAGCTCAAATTGTTCAAAGTCTCGGGTTTTAAAGTTGTCCCTTTCGTTCTTGGCTACGCGGTGATAGTATTGGTAAGCTCAAACTCCGAATTTCATTTGTTTGATTTGATATTCAAGTTAGGGTTTTGAGTTAATTAGTTGTAAAACACTTTTAGATGATAAAATGGGTTTAGTGATGCTAATAATCGGGTTTATTGTAAATTGTTGGTGGATTTTGGGTTGGTGAACTAATTGGTCATGTTTAGAACTTGAAATTGAGTTTAATCACTTAAGTTAGTGATTATGGAAGTATTGAAACCCATTTAGGGTTACTTGGTTGACTAACTATGACTTTGGGTCAAATTAGGGTTTGGTGGTAATTATGACCCAATTGGCGAGTTAATGAGGTTTATAAACTTAAAATGGGTTAAGTTGGAGTATTAAACCGAGTTAAATGTGTTTTGGTGTCGAAACTTGTAAATGGTGAGATTTTGACCTTATGGGTCAAAATTAGGGTTTAAGTGTCAAAATGGGTATGACACGTGTTTAACACTTGAGTTCCGGTTTAATTGGCATATTAGGACCATTCTCACTTGTGTTAGTGATTATTGGTTAGTTTTGGGCACGGTTTGTGCTTGGAAGTGCATTTGGGTCGAAATTACACTAAGTGACGAATTGGGTTGATTTGTAAATCCACTCTAAGTGTATTGTTGTAATTGTGATAATGGAATAGGTATTTTCCATTGGCGAGTTGCGGTTTACTTGGAAGCTTTCTTCAAGACTTCAAGGTGAGTGTTAATATCCTATGTGCATATGTATGTGTAGGATGGGTGCGGGTCGGGTGAAGTGGTTCTCGGTCATAGAGCTCACTTCACATATAGGTGGATTGATGGACTTGTGTATAGGTCCAATTGGCACGGTTGTGCATTTTGGTTGACCACCTTTGACGAGGTGCACACTTTGTGTGTACGTTATCACATGGGCGGGCGATGTGGATTATATAACCCCAATGGCGAAGGGTTAATATTGTGAGTGGAATAATTATGCGTTCATGTTTATGGCGTATTTGTTTGTGGATGTTATGGTAGCATCGATTGTGAACCACGAGCCGGTAGCACTATAAACTAAGATGTGAACCACGAGCCGGTAGCATCGAGTGTGAACCACGAGCCGGTAGCACTATAAACTAAGATGTGAACCACGAGCCGGTAGCATCGAGTGTGAACCACGAGCCGGTAGCACTATAAACTAAGATGTGAACCACGAGCCGGTAGCATCGAGTGTGAACCACGAGCCGGTAGCACTATAAAATAATTGATGTGAACCACGAGCCGGTAGCATCGAGTGTGAACCACAAGCCGGTAGCACTATAAAAGAGTATGACTCAATTGCGTATGGTGTGAACCACGAGCCGGTAGCACCATAGCGCTATGGTTAACCTTGGGAGTGTTACGCGTTGTTATATTTATATTGTTACATATTAATGTATTGTTGTGTTGTAGCTAACCCTCCGGGTGTAGCTATTTGGCGTTGTTCACATCGTCGTTGGTGAACTTATATTGTTGTTGTATCTTTAGCTCGTTGCTTAGAGATCGTATGGTATGCTTAGTGTAGTGCCTTATATGGATGCCTCGGTATGCGGTATTTGTTATTTTGTGGCGTGTCCATTTTATACATATATATGTATGAAGTATATTATCATTCACTAAGCGTTAGCTTACCCTCTCGTTGTTGACTCTTTTTATAGATTGCATGCGGATGGTGGCTCGGGTAAGCGCGAGGATTAGAGGACTTGCATAGTTTGCGTAGAAGGCTTGCTTTTGGATTTATTAGGATTGGGTAGCGTATCCCCAATCGCCATGCTCGGCTTTATTTTGTATTAAAAGTCTTATGGTCGAAAATTGTATTTTGATACTTAAAGGGTAATTTGGGTCGATGTGGGCCCCGCTTCGTAAACATAATTTTATTAATAGAACGTGCTAGTTTTTAAATATGGAACATGTGGTTAAAAGCGTTTGGGCTAAATACGTCGGGAACTAGTCAATCTTTTTCGCATTTAAAAGTCCCGGGGACAGCCCGTTTTGGCGCGGCGCGCCAGGTAGGGGGCGCGGCGCGCGGGTATGCTTTTCAGGAAAAAAATTTTTATGTGGTGAAAATTAACGGGGTTTTGTCGTGGTTTGGTGTGGGTTGTTACAATTCCTAACCAAATATTTCCCTCCTTCTAAACAAATCAAACTTAAGAATGACATCATTAACTTTAAACAAAGTTATGATGAATCTCTTTACACTGCTTTGGAGCGAATTTAAACCCTGCTGAAGAATGTAGTGACCCGAACTTTTCCATGTTTATATATATTAAATGAAATTGTTATTTACATGATTAAGTAATTCCAGCATGTTAAGCAATCAAACTTGTTAAGACTTGATTAATTAAAATAGGTTTCATATAGACAATTGACCACCCAAGTTGACCGGTGATTCACGAACGTTAAAACTTGTAAAAACTATATGATGACATATATATGATTATATATATAGATAACATGATATTATGATAAGTAAGTATCTCATTAGGTATTTTAACAATGTGTTATATACATAAAATTGAGTTTATTGAATTAAGAAACTCGAAACGATATATATAACGATTATCGTTATAACAACATCTTACTAAATACATATGAATCATATTAAGATATTGATACACTATGTTTAATCATGATAAATGATAAGTAAACATGTCATTAAGTGTATTAACAATCAACTACATATGTAAAAACAAGACTACTAACTTAATGATTTCGAAACGAGACATATATGTAACGATTATCGTTGTAACAACATTTAACTGTATATATATCATACTAAGATATATTAATATATCATAATATCATGATAATTTAATAATTTAACATCTCTTTAGATATAATAAACAATGGGTTAACAACATTTAACAAGATCGTTAACCTAAAGGTTTCAAAACAACATTTACATGTAACGACTAACGATGACTTAACGACTTAGTTAAAATGTATATACATGTAGTGTTTTAATATGTTTCATACACTTTTGAAAGACTTCAAGACACTTATCAAAATACTTCTACTTAACAAAAATTCTTACAATTACATCCTCGTTCAGTTTCATCAACAATTCTACTCGTATGCACTCGTATTCATACTCGTACAATACACAGCTTTTAGATGTATGTACTATTGGTATATACACTTCAATGATCAGCTCTTAGCAGCCCATGTGAGTCAACTAACACATGTGGGAACCATCATTTGGCAACTAGCATGAAATATCTCATAAAATTACAAAAATATTAGTAATCATTCATGACTTATTTACATGTAAATAAAATTACACATCCTTTATATCTAATCCATATACCAACGACCAAAAACAACTACAAACACTTTCATTCTTCAAATTTCTTCATCTAATTGATCTCTCTCAAGTTCTATCTTCAAGTTCTAAGTGTTCTTCATAAATTCTATAAGTTCTAGTTTCATAAAATCAAGAATACTTCCAAGTTTGCTAGCTTACTTCCAATCTTGTAAATTGATTATCCAACCTCAAGAAATCTTTCTTATTTCCAGTAAGATATCTTTCTAATGCAAGGTAATACTCATATTCAAACTTTGATTCAATTTCTATAACTATAACAATCTTATTTCGAGTGGAAATCTTACTTGAACTTGTTTTCGTGTCATGATTCTGCTTCAAGAACTTTCAAGCCATCCAAGGATCCTTTGAAGCTAGATCTATTTTTCTCATTTCCAGTATGTTTATCCACAAAACCTGAGGTAGTAATGATGTTCATAACATCATTCGATTCATATATATAAAACTACCTTATTCGAAGATTTAAACTTGAAATCACTAGAACATAGTTTAGTTAATTCTAAACTTGTTCGCAAACAAAAGTTAATTCTTCTAACTTGACCTTTAAAATCAACTAAACACATGTTCTATATCTATATGATATTCTAACTTAATGATTTAAAACCTGGAAACATGAAAAACACCGTAAAACCGGACATACGCCGTCGTAGTAACACCACGGGCTGTTTTGGGTTTGATAATTAAAAACTATGATAAACTTTGATTTAAAAGTTGTTCTTCTGGGAAAATGATTTTTCTTATGAACATGAAACTATATAAAAAAATCATGGTTAAACTCAAAGTGGAAGTATGTTTTTCAAAATGGTCATCAAGACGTCGTTCTTTCGACTGAAATGACTACCTCTTACAAAAATGACTTGTAACTTATATTTCCGACTATAAACCTATACTTTTTCTGTTTAGATTCATAAAATAGAGTTCAATATGAAACCATAGCAATTTGATTCACTCAAAACGGATTTAAAACGAAGAAGTTATGGGTAAAACAAGATTGGATATTTTTTTATTGTTGTAGCTACGGGAAATATTGTAACAATTCTATACAAATCATATCCTAGCTAACTTATATTGTATTATACATGTATTCTAATATATTATGTAATCTTGGGATACCATAGACACGTATGCAAATGTTTTGACATATCATATCGACCCATCTATATATATTATTTGGAACAACCATAGACACTCTATATGCAGTAATGTTGGAGTTAGCTATACAGGGTTGAGGTTGATTTCAAAAATATATATACTTTGAGTTGTGATATAGCCTGAGACGTGTATACACTGGGTCGTGGATTGGGTCAAGATAATATATATCAATTTATTTATGTACATCTAACTATGGACAACTAGTTGTAGGTTACTAACGAGGACAGCTGACTGAAAATATTTAAAACATTAAAACGTATTAAAAATGTTGCAAATATATTTTGAACATACTTTGATATATATGTACATATTTGTTATAGGTTCGTGAATCGACCAGTGGCCAAGTCTTACTTCCTGACGAAGTAAATATCTGTGAAAGTGAGTTAGAGTCCCACTTTTAAAATCTAATATTTTTGGGATGAGAATACATGCAGCTTTATAAATGTTTTACAAAATAGACACAAGTACATGAAACTACTTTCTATGGTTGAATGATCGAATAATAATGACTGAATATGCCCCTTTTGCTTGGTAGCCTAAGAATTAAGGAACATCAATAATTTTGAGAATTAGTGCATGCCTAATTGACGCGAATCCTAAAGATAGATCTATCCGGCCTAACGAACCCCATCCAAAGTACCGGATGCTTTAGTACTTCGAGTTTTATATCATGTCCGATGAATGTCCCGGAATGATGGGGATATTCTTATATGCATCTTGTTAATGTCGGTTATCAGGTGTTCACCATATGAATGATTTTTATCTCTATGTATGGGATGTATATTGAAATATGAAATCTTGTGGTCTATTATTACGATTTGATAAATATATAGGTTAAACCTATAACTCACCAACATTTTTGTTGATGTTTAAAGCATGTTTATTCTCAGGTGATTATTAAGAGCTTCCGCTGTTGCATGCTAATATATGGACAAGATTTGGAGTCAGCATGCTTGTATAATATTGTTTAAAACTGCATTTGAAATTTACTTTGTTGTAACATATTAATATTGTAAACCAATATGTATTGGTAGTGTGTAAGTGTGATATTTTTTAGATTATCATTTCTGATAATCTAGGTGGTGTCCTTTTAACCTTGTCGATAAAATAAGGGTTATGGTTTGTTTTTAAAAATGAATGCAGTCTTTGAAAAACGTCTCATATAGAGGTCAAAACCTCGCAACGAAATCAATTAATATGGAACATTTATAATCAATATGAACGGGACATTTCAATGCCCTAATCACCAGTTAGAACGGTCAGCCCAAATCTGCACCTTCTACAATGGTCTTATGGTAAATCATAGGACGACGATCGATGCCGCAGCTCAAGGAAATCTGATGAACCAAAACGCAGATGAAGCATGGGAATTGCTCGAGAACATGACAATGCATCATCATGACTGGAACATTGGTGAAACAACTTCATCATTTTCCCTACTCTCTGCACTTAACAATCAGACGGAGGCCATCAAATCCTTCACGGATAAGATGGAATCTCTAGCCAAATAACTCGGAGAATTTATGACGCAACCGCAGCAGATTAACCAAGCTCAGGCCTGTGTTAATTGTACCAATCCACAACCCACTGAAGAATATCAAGTTGAGTACGAAAACCCTGACAGTTCTGTCTGTTACGTTTAATACCCAGCTCGTCAATCAAATCCCGGATTCAATCAACAACCTAGGGTAACCAATTTCAAAGAAACAACCAGCCTTTTCGCTATCGCTACCCACCTTATCCACCCCAACAATCTCAATTAAACTACGATCAACCACTTCCACTCACTGGCCCTCCAGCTGAGGAAAATTCCTCAACCACCCAAATTATAAAAGTAACCAACCCCAATCTCGGAGCTGATGATCAGTTGACTCAGTTCATTCAAGGACAACAACAGCTAAATCAGAGAACTGCATCCAGACAAGACCAGAGGGAGATACTAATGAGAAACCAATTGGCTCTGCTCAAAAGTCTAGAGATGCAGCTCGAACAATTATCACAACACCTTGAAACCCAACCACAAGGAAAGTTACCTAGTAATACTATCTAAAATCTCCACATAGAGGAAGCTAAGTAAATGGATTCAGTAATTCCAGAGGAAGAACCACAGAGAAGGTCAGCTAGGCTAAGAACAAATCGACATATACTCAAAAGCTGCCCACTGCAGCTCTAGTTCGTGTACCCTACCCTGGAAGGCTACAGGAAGAACCATCCAAGCTTGATTCCTTCAAACTAGATGGAAGATTCTTGGACACCATGTCCAAAGTCCCCAATCAGAAAAGATACATCTGAAGGCCTCTTTCTACAAAGGAGAGGATACCAGATTCTAACAAAATTCTACTGAGTGAAGAATGCTCGGCATTACTCAGAAACTCTCTACCGCCAAAGCTAGGAGATACGGGCCGATTCATTTTCTCGTGTTCGATCTACCAATCTGGAACCATTTATGTGCTAGCAAATTTAGGAGCAAGTATCAACCTAATCCCCTACTCTCTCTACAAGTGATTAGAGTTAGTAGACTTGTCACCAACTAAAATGACAATCCAACTTGCCGATCACACAATTCGATATCATAAGAGCATAGTTGAGAACGTCCTAGTGAAAGTCGACAAATTCTTGTATCTTACGGATTTCGTATGATGGACATTTAGGAAGACCTGTACACACCAGTAGTGTTAGGAAGACCTGTACACACCAGTAGTGTTAGGAAGACCTTTCATGAATACAGCTAGGACTATCATTGATGTGTACAATCAAACCTTGATCTTACGATCACATGGGGAGAGCGTTACCTTCAAAATTGACCGACCTACCGATCTTTCAGGACAGGCAGAGATGTTTGCTATTTCCACTAGACGGATTACTTCCGATGATGAGTCCCCACCACCAGCTGATGATATCGAGATAGGTGTCAAATCATAGACTGCAGACGACCCAGAAATGGAAGAAGCGGATCCCAGCGAAGAAATAGAGGAAGAGGAAGAACCTGAAGAGGAAGAGGAAATGGAACACGTAAAAGAAACTTCGATAATACCCTCTCTAAGCATAAAGCGCCATGAAGAATTAACGAGGCTTGAGATGGAAGACCACAGTTTAATCATTCGTTTCAAGAAGAAGACTGAATAGGTTGAGGTTAAAGATATAGAAATTGACCCTGCAAGTGTCAAAATAGAGAAGCAGAATACTAAAGAAGTCCGTTCATCAGACGAATCCTCAGAAGACCATTATACCGATGATGACGAGGAAGAGCAACATGAAGACATTTTGGATACTCATATTCTCCAACCGAACCAGATCAAGAGAATCTGAACTCTTCTTCAGATCGTATTCCGGTCATATCCACACACGTCGACATCATAACTTTCATTAATGACACCGACGAATTCGAAGATATTCTCAAAGCCATCCGTAAATCAACAATTGATTTCACGCTATGCTTAACATAACGAATCATGGCTATCAAAGATGAATACAACCTATATCTACAGAGAGAAGATACTAATGTTGAAATCCTAGAAGAGCGCATTTAAGACTTTATCAATAA
This sequence comes from Rutidosis leptorrhynchoides, assembly GCF_046630445.1. Taxonomy (NCBI): domain Eukaryota; kingdom Viridiplantae; phylum Streptophyta; class Magnoliopsida; order Asterales; family Asteraceae; genus Rutidosis; species Rutidosis leptorrhynchoides. Next base: position 311,241,662 of record NC_092337.1, on the reverse strand, counting down.
CCTTCACGATCATATCTACTGCGAAGAAAGGCAATGAGAGCACAATTCAGTAGTTCGCACCATTCTGGAGACACGATTCTATCGAGAACAGAAGCTCATTTACTCTAAGGTTTACAACGCCTTAGCCAGATCTGCATTTCCTTTCTCAACAAACCAACGAGCACTACTGACTCTCATCCGGAAGCATATGGATCTCTCCACCGGACGCTCGACTTATCACTTGAAAGGACCCATCCTAATCCATCTGGACGAAGTCACCAACAGCTGGTTCCATTGCGATGATCGACTCCAAATACTGTCTTTAAAATGAGCAAATGCACAGCGGAATGTTTCTTTCATACCTGAGAATAAACATGCTTTCAAGTGTCAACCAAAAGGTTGATGAGTTCATAAGTTTATCATAAAATAATAAAATTCATCATTTTGATAGACCACAAGATTTAAATCCGGCATGGTACAAATGGGCCCGAATCCTATACCCACCTGAAATGTACATGCGATATCTTTTAAATACAGTACACTTTTCTCGTGTACGAAATCACCTTTCATAAATCTTAGTAACCGTACACATATCTCGTGCACAAGAATAACATACACATAACCTGTGCATAAAAATCATTCTCTCGATACACAACATTCATATCAATTGGTGGCAATTATCATGTCCACATAATTCAATGGTGGCAATTATCATATCCACATAATTCAATAGAGGCAATTATCATGTCCACGTAATTCAATGGTGGCAATTATCATGTCCACATAATTCAATAATAATCCGCAGAACTTCTGTCTGCATAATAATTCATTCGAGGAATGTTTTGCTTGTGTCTATCTCGTCAAACATTTATAAAAGCATTTCATGTATTCGCAGTTCAAAATATATTTCTAAAGCATTTAATAAAACAGTTATAAAAACAGCGCATGTATTCTCAGTCCCAAAAATGTAAAGAGTAAAAGGGAATCAAATGAAACTCACACATATGAATATTGTAAAACAGTTAATAAAGCATTTTCATGTATTCTCAGCCCAAAAATGTAATGAGTAAAAAGGGAGCAAATGAAACTCACCATACTGTATTTTGTAGTAAAAATACATATAACGACATTGAACAATTGAATAATGCAGGGTTGACCTCGGATTCACGAACCTATACCATTTGTATATATATTAAAATATATACTCGTAATCGAATAAATCTATTTATTATTTAGAATATATCTGTTATGTTAATACTTTATAAGTTTTATAATTTATTTATATATTTCCATTTAATATATATATATATATATATATATATATATATATATATATATATATATATATATATATATATATATATATATATATATATATATATATATATATATATATATATATATATATATATATAGATTTTAATATAGTTAAGTTATGTAATATATTTTTGTATATAAAAATCTATATTTTTATACTTATAACTTTAATAACGTCATTAATACTTTTATTTTCATAATCGTAATTATTTTAATTATAAGGATATAGCTAATACTATAAATGTTAGTTTTATAATAATATTCCTTATGATAACAACAGTAATTTTAATAAAATGAAAAGTTTATTAATAATGATAATGAAAATAAAAGTTTTTATAGTAGTACATAATACTTAATAATAATAATTATTATAGCAATTTCATTATTTGTGATAATATTAATAACAATACTTATTTTAATCATAATCAAAATCTTCACGTTAATTTTCTAAACTAATAACAAAAGTTTTTATAACATTGATTTGTAATCCTAATCATAATAATAATAGTAATACTTATATTAATAATAGTCATACTAATAATAATATTCAGTGATGATACTAGTGTTAGAAAGGTTAATGATACTAATATTAGTGATCATAACAATAATACTAAAGAATATTATTTTTATTAACATTGTTAAAGTTAACTATAATATAATATTAATACTTAAGTGACAATCTTAACAATAATAAATACATTAATAATACTTATAAGATTAATAATAATGATAATGATTATAATACTTATAATTATGATAATATTAATAATAATAATAGTAATAATAATAATAATTATAATAATAATAATAATAATGATGATATACAAAACTACCTTATAAACCCTCAAAAAAATAATTGCACCAAGCAAGGATCGAACCCGAGACCTCTCGTTAAACACAAACACACTAAACCAAACCATCAAGCTGCAAGCTACTATTATGTTTTAATTATTAACCGAGATATATTTAACCCGATAACATGTTTTCCTCTTCTTTTCGGTCCCAATGCTCTTGCAGCCCAATAGTGAGTAGAAGCAGCAGCCCACGTAACACAAATTAGAAGGTTTGGGTATATTGATTTTTATTTACAAAGAAGCTAGTCGACGTGATGAAAAATAATAGGGTTTCGTTCACCACTGTAACAAAGATTTCACTGTTAACCCTAATATTAATCACTCTCGAACAATATCGTCCATCATCATCACATTATCCTTATCACTATATCATCGTTGTCATCGTTCTCTCCTTTCTGGTAATACCCAAAAATATGGCAGCCTAGTTAGGAACAATTCTCACAGTTCAAACATTTAATCGCTGGTTCCAATTCACGTTTGCAAATGAATTAAGTCGACAAAAATAATGGGTGGGACCTCAATGCTACTGCTATTCCAAATAAATGGCCACCCACTTTGCCTTCCTTTTCTTGAGTTGATCGTGACTCACCAAAGAAATCAAGTGTCAATCGGTTCTCCTCACAGCCTTCTCTTTTAAATATTTAACATACATCATGAAAATTTCCCAATTGTCATTACTTTTGGTCGGCCATAATAATTCTTTAATCCCACTTGCTTTTTGTAAGAAGAAAATGCCACTTATATAAATATTATAATGAAGTTGGCAGTGTTCGTTAAAAAAAAAAATCATAAGGAAAGGGTGAGGGAAAACTTTATGGTGACTGTTTGTTTGTTGTAGGGTGACGGTTGATGTGGTGATAGTTTAAAAAAAAAAATTATAGAGATAGTTGTTGATTAGGGTGAAGATGATCGAGAAAAGAAAAAAATATACATAGCCGTTGGGGTGTGGTGGGTTGTGGATTCGGTTTCCAACAGAACCCGTCGAGGTAGCAGCATAAATTGTAGGAGATGGTTTGTGAGCCAAAGGCGGATGATAATTTGTAAGTGCGTTCCATTTATGTAAGTGTTATCCTCTCTGTAAATTAAACTTATATATATTTCTTTTCTATATTCTTATTGGTACATATTTATATGAGTATGAATATATTTGTATATATACATAATGCTATTGATGATGCTCGAATGATTGATTTGAAATTATATTTGGATTGTTTTGCAGTGAGTTAACTTATCTCATGTTATAGTGTACATAATTTAACAGTGCACTGGATCCTAATCGATTTGTGAAGTCGACGTTTAACAATCTACAGACAAGAAGTACAAGGATTATTTGCTCAGGAAGAAAAAATAAATAAAGTTGAAATTGACACCAAACAGATTTTGTTTTATGTTGATGTCTGATTCTCTGATTCGTACAAGAGTAGATAGAAAGAAAAAAAATAGCTGTAGATGAGATCACGAGAGAAAGCAGATTCAATTAACTGGTTTTATTTTTATATTATTGATAACATTACTAATTAATATATATATATATATACATTAATATTAATAATACAAAACAACAATAATTTTATTTATAAAATGATAGACTTTTATTACTAGTAATAATATATTTTTCTTTTAAAGATATTAATAATAAAAGTGACAATAATATTATGATAATATTAATTAATAATAACAATAATAATAATACAAGTATTAATTAAGATACAACAAGTTACATGTATCGAATTTTATATTAGAAACAATAATATTAATAATACAGATGTTAATATTGATATTATTACTAATGTTGATAATACTAATGAATGTAATAATATTAATAACAATTTGTATTATAACTTGTAACATATTATAAATTACGTATCATAATTATATCTATAATACATATAATATTTATATCTTTTATATGTAATCCAATATATATATCATAATAGTTATTTATAGAATTCATACATTTTATGTGTAGCTTTATTTTAATAACCAATTTATTATTTTGTATATTATTTTTCATAATAAATCTTACGGATCTATTGTACTTTATTATTTATATTTAATCTACATACTTTTATTTATTTGAATATATATATATTTATTTATAAACAATTGTTCGTGAGTCGTCTGGCATGGTCAAAGGTTACATGAATCCATTTAAACAGTTCAAAATTTTAAGACTCAATATTACAGACTTTGCTTATCGTGTCGATAACATATAAAGATTAAGTTTAAATTTGATCAGAAATTTCCGGGTCATCACAGTACCTACCCGTTAAAAGAAATTTCGTCTCGAAATTTGATCGAGGTCATCATGGCTAACAATAAAAAATGTTTTCATGACGAATATAAGCTGATGAATAGAGTTTTATCACCATTGAGTAATATGAATAAGACAATTGGATTACTCGAACAGTACGAATGAAGCTATCACTAAATAATGAAATAAGAAAGACAAGTTTCATCATAACTTTTGACATAGATAGGATTGATTTCCGGAGTTCAAGGGATTTATAGAAAATCTTCGTAATAAGATTTGATTCTTCGGTAAATTAGGAGATTAGGATCTTCTTTGATTAAATGCGATGATCTGTCTTGATTGCTTTGTCTGATATTTCACTATAAATCCACCCTCTTTGATTCCTTATTTTCACAACTCGATTTGACTTGTCAAATTATCAGAAGTCACAAGAAAAGATAGAACTATCAAGAAAATATGCTCTTGATATGTTTATAGATTAGATAGAATGTAAGAGTCGTGTAAATGGCACATGATAATGGTACTGAGAATCATCACGTTCCATTAGAAACTCAGCATGAATTACTGTAATATAATCACGTTGATCAAGTGTCATTATATTATACTAACTCATGCATCAGTTTCCAACACTACTTCAAAAACATTCATATTTTAGACTCGAAAGTTTACAGAATATAGAAACTAACAGTTTCTATATGATGTAACACTGATAGCACGAAGAGATTAATGATTTCAGATAAGAATAATTATAAAAATATCTTCAGAAATGTGGAGGATATTTATAATAAAAGATACGATAATATCTTTGAATATCTAAGATCAGAGAATGATGGAGACTATTGTCTGCAAAGGTTTAGAGTAACAAGCAAGATATTCGCTAAAGACTTCAGCAGACATTGAATGATTTAGATTCTTTGAAGTCAAACTTATTCTTTGTGATTTGTCCACGGCTTTCTTCCTAGTTTCGCATAATCTGCTTTTTGGTACTAAATTTTCTCTTGAATGTTTCCAATATAATGATACACATGGAGCACGAAGAGGTATATAATTTCGGGCGAGAATATTTTTGAAAATATCCTCAGAAATATCGAAAATATTGATGATGATATTTTGGAATTTCTAAGTTCGATGGTTGATGGAGAAACATTTTTCCGCAAGATTTTAACATGACTTCGGAGCAAGATATTCTCTAAAGATTTCATCGGATTCAGAATTACCTGGATTCTTTGAATATAGGGTTTGGTCCTTGTATTTGTCCTTGGTCTCCTTCGTGGTTAGCTCAATCCGTTTTCCAGTTCCAACTTTTCTGAGCTTTTCCAACATACTATTCTTTATCATCAAACTTTCAATGATTAAGGTCGTTTACGGTTGTCTATGGTTTCTGCTGCTTCATTCAACTTTTTCAACATTTATAGTATTGATTTGTGATTGAGTACTTTTCAGAATTTCAGAATGAGAGATCATAATTCTAAGAGATAAATGCCATACATATAACTGTTGATGTAGATATGATGTGAGTTTTCAAAGTACTGATTGCTGATTCCCAGTAATTGGTATGGCAGTTCTCGTTACAAGATACAGATGAGTATATGATAGAGTTTCAATGAATAAATATAATGATTTGACAGAGAGATTTAAGCCAAGAAGCAACGAGGTTGCTGGTACGTCTGCTGGTAATATGGTGGAATATAAAAGAATTCTCCGGTATCAAAAGGGTAATCGTATATATATCAGGTGAAATGTCCCGTTCTTATTGATTAAAAACGTTCCATATTAATTGATTTCGTTGCGAGGTTTTGACCTCTATATGAGACGTTTTTCAAAGACTGCATTCATTTTTAAACAAACCATAACCTTTATTTCATCAATAAAGGTTTAAAAAGCTTTACGTAGATTATCAAATAATGATAATCTAAAATATCATGTTTACACACGACCATTACATAATGGTTTACAATACAAATATGTTACAACAAAATAAGTTTCTTGAATGCAGTTTTTACACAATATCATACAAGCATGGACTCCAAATCTCGTCCTTATTTAAGTATGCGACAGCGGAAGCTCTTAATAATCACCTGAGAATAAACATGCTTAAAACGTCAACAAAAATGTTGGTGAGTTATAGGTTTAACCTATATATATCAAATCATAATAATAGACCACAAGATTTCATATTTCAATACACATCCCATACATAGAGATAAAAATCATTCATATGGTGAACACCTGGTAACCGACATTAACAAGATGCATATATAAGAATATCCCCATCATTCCGGGACACCCTTCGGATATGATATAAATTTCGAAGTACTAAAGCATCCGGTACTTTGGATGGGGTTTGTTAGGCCCAATAGATCTATCTTTAGAGTTCGCATCAATTAGGGTGTCTATTCCCTAATTCTTAGATTACCAGACTTAATAAAAAGGGGCATATTCGGTTTAATAATCCAGCCATAGAATGTAGTTTTGATTACTTGTGTCTATTTCGTAAAACAGTTATAAAAACAGCGCATGTATTCTCAGTGCCAAAAATATATATTGCAAAAGCATTTAAAAAGGGAGCAAATGAAACTCACACATATATTTATTGTAAAATAGTTAATAAAGCATTTGCATGTATTCTCAGTCCCAAAAATGTAAAGAGTAAAAGGGCAAATGAAACTCACGTATATAAATATTGTAAAACAGTTAATAAAGCATTTGCATGTATTCTCAGCCCAAAAATGTAATGAGTAAAAAGGGCGTAAATGAAACTCATGCATATAAATATTGTAAAAGAGTTAATAAAGCATTTGCATGTATTCTCAGCCCAAAAATGTATATAAAAAGGGAATAATGAAACTCACTTTCATAGATTTTTACTTCGTCGGGAAGTAAGACTTGGCCACTGGTTGATTCACGAACCGATACCAATATATACATATATATCAAAGTATGTTCAAAATATATTTACAACACTTTTAATATATTTCGATGTTTTAAGTTTATTAAGTCAGCTGTCCTCGTTAGTAACCTTCAACTAGTTGTCCACAGTTAGATGTACAGAAATAAATCGATAAATATTATCTTGAATCAATCCACGACCCGATGTATACGTATCTCAGTATTGATCACAACTCAAACTATATATATTTTGGAATCAACCTCAACCCTGTATAGCTAACTCCAACATTCACATATAGAGTGTCTATGGTTGTTCCGAAATATATATAGATGTGTCGACATGATAGGTCGAAACATTGTATACATGTCTATGGTATCTCAAGATTACATAATATACAATACAAGTTGATTAAGTTATGGTTGGAATAGATTTGTTACCAATTTTCACGTAGCTAAAATGAGAAAAATTATCCAATCTTGTTTTACCCATAACTTCTTCATTTTAAATCCGTTTTGAGTGAATCAAATTGCTATGGTTTCATATTGAACTCTATTTTATGAATCTAAACAGAAAAATTATAGGTTTATAGTCGGAAAAATAAGTTACAAGTCGTTTTTGTAAAGGTAGTCATTTCAGTCGAAAGAACGACGTCTAGATGACCATTTTAGAAAACATACTTCCACTTTGAGTTTAACCATAATTTTTGGATATAGTTTCATGTTCATAATAAAAATCATTTTCTCATAATAACAACTTTTAAATCAAAGTTTATCATAGTTTTTAATTAACTAACCCAAAACAGCCCGCGGTGTTACTACGACGGCGTAAATCCGGTTTTACGGTGTTTTTTGTGTTTCCAGGTTTTAAATCATTAAGTTAGCATATCATATATATATAGAACATGTGTTTAGTTGATTTTAAAAGTCAAGTTAGAAGGATTAACTTTTGTTTGCGAACAAGTTTAGAATTAACTAAACTATGTTCTAGTGATTACAAGTTTAAACCTTCGAATAAGATAGCTTTATATGTATGAATCGAATGATGTTATGAACATCATTACTACCTTAAGTTCCTTGGATAAACCTACTGGAAAATAGAAAAATGGATCTAGCTTCAACGGATCCTTGGATGGCTCGAAGTTCTTGAAGCAGAATCATGACACGAAAACAAGTTCAAGTAAGATCATCACTTGAAATAAGATTGTTATAGTTATAGAAATTGAACCAAAGTTTGAATATGATTATTACCTTGTATTAGAATGATAACCTACTGTAAGAAACAAAGATTTCTTGAGGTTGGATGACAGCTTACAAGATTGGAAGTGAGCTAGCAAACTTGAAAGTATTCTTGATTTTATGTAACTAGAACTTGTAGAATTTATGAAGAACACTTAGAACTTGAAGATAGAACTTGAGAGAGATCAATTAGATGAAGAAAATTGAAGAATGAAAGTGTTTGTAGGTGTTTTTGGTCGTTGGTGTATGGATTAGATATAAAGGATATGTAATTTTGTTTTCATGTAAATAAGTCATGAATGATTACTCATATTTTTGTAATTTTATGAGATATTTCATGCTAGTTGCCAAATGATGGTTCCCACATGTGTTAGGTGACTCACATGGGCTGATAAGAGCTGATAATTGGAGTGTATATACCAATAGTACATACATCTAAAAGTTGTGTATTGTACGAGTACGAATACGGGTGCATACGAGTAGAATTGTTGATGAAACTGAACGAGGATGTAATTGTAAGCATTTTTGTTAAGTAGAAGTATTTTGATAAGTGTATTGAAGTCTTTCAAAAGTGTATAAATACATATTAAAACACTACATGTATATACATTTTAACTGAGTCGTTAAGTCATCGTTAGTTGTTACATGTAAGTGTTGTTTTGAAACCTTTAGGTTAACGATCTTGTTAAATGTTGTTAACCCAATGTTTATAATATCAAATGAGATTTTAAATTATTATATTATCATGATATTATCATGTATGAATATCTATTAATATGATATATATACATTAAATGTCTTTACAACGATAATCGTTACATATATGTCTCGTTTAAAAATCATTAAATTAGTAGTCTTATTTTTACATATGTAGTTCATTGTTAATATACTTAATGATATGTTTACTTATCATAGTATCATGTTAACTATATATATATATATATCCATATATATGTCATCATATAGTTTTTACAAGTTTTAACGTTCGTGAATCACCGGTCAACTTGGGTGGTCAATTGTCTATATGAAACATATTTCAATTAATCAAGTCTTAACAAGTTTGATTGCTTAACATGTTGGAAACATTTAATCATGTAAATATCAATCTCAATTAATATATATAAACATGGAAAACTTCGGGTCACTACATCAGGATTATAGTAAGGCTAATTCGAATGAAAAGTCGAAGTTGACTTGCTGGAGCTGTGAAAAAATTAGCTACTTTGAAAAGGGATCACAAAATTATTTTTGCTAATAATGCCAAAGGATCTAACGCGGCTACGTGTTAAACTTTTACTCAGATGCCGAGAGTTTCTCAGGTGCATAACTATATGCATAAATCTTTCCTTCCGTAGATAAACTGCGGTTAATTCATCCTATCAATTGAGGTGTTTTCAAGAATCATGAATGGTTTGAACGCAGATTGTAATCGTCAAGATACAAATGGGGTTCAAGATGAAATCAAGTGGCAAACTTGAAGAAATGTTTAGTTTCATATGTTTTAATCAATATTTTAATTCATTTTGATTGTCCAATTTTATTAGTTCATAGTCAATAGTCCACAATTAACAGTCCGATAATTCATATATAGATTAATATATAATATTCTAATTAATTAATACGTATCGTGATCCGTATACGTCTCAGACTCGATCACAACTCAAATTATATATATTATTGTAGAATCAACCTCAACCCTGTATAGAGAACTCGATCATTACTGCATATAGAGTGTCTATGGTTATTCCAAATAATATATCTAGATGCGTCGATATGATATGTCAAAACCTTGTATACGTGTTCCGATATTTAAATTGCGTAAAAATAAATAACAGAAATTAAATGACGATAAATAAAGTGCGTAAAGTAAATAACAGAAATTAAATGACGATAAATAACATTGCGAGAATTAAAATTGCGATAATTAAATTGCGATAATTAAATTGCGATAAATAAATTGCGATACGGAATTATCATTTAGCTAGGAATAGTTAGCTTGGATTCTTAACAAAATTTCTCATAGTTAATTTGTTTGTTTCTAACAAATTTTATTTTGTCAAATGTTTTCTTCATTATGCCACTTGTTGGATTCTGATAGGTCAAAATCTAAATATGAAATTGATTGAAAATGGTTATTCTGCGGTGAACGGATACGTATATCTGTGGATGTAAGTAGGATAGTAAATGACTGTTGAATCAGATTCGAAGAACGTATAATGTAACTTATTAATGTGAAATCTAAATATTCCTCGGGTATTACCTACCCGTTAAAATATTTTCACCATTAAAAGGTTGTACAAAAGAATTTTTAATTACAATCTTTATGAAAATATATTTACATATATATTTTCTTCAGATGTAATATAGATTTAAGGAGTTAATATGATATTAATCTCATTTGATTTATTATTAAAATTAGAATACATAATCTCTAAAACATTAGAGATTACATAATTGCCATGAAGAACAAAGATAATTAATGTAGAACGATACGTTGAGCGATGATTATACTCGAGGTACAGAATGTGATATTGAGGCATGTGATGTTGAAACTTGGGTTGTTGGTGGTACTGTTGATGACGGTGATATTGCTGAAGCTGGTACATTTTGCACCATATTCTCCAAATTGATTATTCGAGCGCGAAGTTCGTTGGCTTCTTGTATTACTCCGGGATGATTGTCGGTCGGAACGAGCAGATGAATAAGATTTAGAATTTTAGATAAAATATATTCGTGGTGAGGTATTCGGGAAATGAGGGTAAAAATGGTGTTTCGGACTGGTTCGCTGATAAGTGCTTCAGATTCATCGCCAAGAGGTAAATTCGGTTGGTAAAAAGGATCGCCTTCTTCGCGTCTCCATTGATTGAGTCGACTATGAACCCATCAGATGAATTGGGGATGGATGATTTGTTGATTCATTCTGGTGACACTGTTTTCAGAGCTTAGGTGAAACTCCATGTCGGAATAGCTGTCGGAATCTGAGGAATTCGAACTGGTTGAGGGATTCATCTCGTACGATCGGATGAAGAATTTTTGATAAGAAATAGATTATAGGATGTAGATTAGTACCCTGCAATACATACTTTACGTATGCATATATAATGTTAAAATCCCATAATTTACGGAGAAATTTACGGAACCGTCAGGCAAAGTTTACAGTAATAGATACTTTAAGATATGAATTTTTTTTGTCTATACACTATTCATGCAGTCAATGCAGTAAAACGTGTCTAGACTAAGAATAATGAGCAGGTAATTTCCTAAGGATGATAAGCAGATGATTTCCGACAAAAATGATAAGCAAAACTTTTAACATGCAGATACGGTCTAAGTCCAGACTCACTAATGTATCCTAACGACTATAAGTTAGACATACTAATGTAAGACCTGGTTCGCTAAGACTACTGCTCTGATACCAACTGAAAGGACCCGTCCTAATCCATCTGGACGAAGTCACCAACAACTGGTTCCATTGCGATTATCGACTCCAAATACTGTCTTTAAAATGAGCAAATGCACAGCGGAATGTTTCTTTCATACCTGAGAATAAACATGCTTTCAAGTGTCAACTAAAACGTTGGAGAGTTCATAAGTTTATCATAAAACAATAAAATTCATCATTTTGATAGACCACAAGATTTAAATCCGGCATGGTACAAATGGGCACGAATCCTATACCCACCTGTAATGTACATGCGATATCTTTTAAATACAGTACACTTTTCTCGTGTACAAAATCACCTTTCATAAATCTTAGTAACCGTACGCATATCTCGTGCACAAGAATAACATACACATAACCTGTGTATAAAAATCATTCTCTCGATACATAACATTCATATCAATTGGTGGCAATTATCATGTCCACATAATTCAATGGTGGCAATTATCATATCCACATAATTCAATGGTGGCAATTATCATGTCCACATAATTCAATGGTGGCAATTATCATGTCCACATAATTCAATAATAATCCGCAGAACTTCTGTCTGCATAATAATTCATTCGAGGAATGTTTTGCTTGTGTCTATCTTGTCAAACATTTATAAAAGCATTTCATGTATTCGCAGTTCAAAATATATTTCAAAAGCATTTAATAAAACAGTTATAAAAACAGCGCATGTATTCTCAGTCCCAAAAATGTAAAGAGTAAAAGGGAATCAAATGAAACTCACACATATGAATATTGTAAAACAGTTAATAAAGCATTTGCATGTATTCTCAGCTCAAAAATGTAATGAGTAAAAAGGGAGCAAATGAAACTCACCATACTGTATTTTGTAGTAAAAATACATATAACGACATTGAACAATTGAATAATGCAGGGTTGACCTCGGATTCACGAACCTATAGCATTTTTATATATATTAAAATATATACTCGTAATCGAATAAATCTATTTATTATTTAGGATATATCTGTTATGTTAATACTTTATAAGTTTTATTATTTATTTATATATTTCCATTTAATATATTTATATATAGAGATTTTAATATAGTTAAGTTATGTAATATATTTTTGTATATAAAAATCTATATTTTTATACTTATAACTTTAATAACGTCATTAATACTTTTATTTTCATAATCGTAATTATTTTAATAATAAGGATATAGCTAATACTATAAATGTTAGTTTTATAATAATATTCCTTATGATAACAACAGTAATTTTAATAAAATGAAAAGTTTATTAATAATGATAATGAAAATAAAAGTTTTTATAGTAGTACATAATACTTAATAATAATAATTATTATAGCAATTTCATTATTCGTGATAATATTAATAACAATACTTATTTTAATCATAATCAAAATCTTCACGTTAATTTTCTAAACTAATAACAAAAGTTTTTATAACATTGATTTGTAATCCTAATCATAATAATAATAGTAATACTTATATTAATAATAGTCATACTAATAATAATATTCAGTGATGACACTAGTGTTAGAAAGGTTAATGATACTAATATTAGTGATCATAGCAATAATACTAAATAATATTTTTTTTATTAACATTGTTAAAGGTAACTATAATATAATATTAATACTTAAGTGACAATCTTAACAATAATAAATACATTAATAATACTTATAAGATTAATAATAATGATAATGATTATAATACTGATAATGATTATAATACTTATAATTATGATAATATTAATAATAATAATAGTAATAATAATAATAATTATAATAATAATAATAATAATGATATACAAAACTACCTTATAAGCCCTCAAAAAAAATAATTGCACCAAGCAAGGATCGAACCCGAGACCCCTCGTTAAACACAAACACACTAAACCAAACCATCAAGCTGCGAGCTAATATTATGTTTTAATTATTAACCGAGATATATTTAACCCGATAACATGTTTTCCTCTTCTTTTCGGTCCCAATACTCTTGCAGCCCAATAGTGAGTAGAAGCAGCAGCCCACGTAACACAAATTAGAAGGTTTGGGTATATTGATTTTTATTTACAAAGAAGCTAGTCGACGTGATGAAAAATAATAGGGTTTCGTTCACCACTGTAATAAAGATTTCGCTGTTAACCCTAATATTAATCACTCTCGAACAATATCGTCCATCATCATCACAGTATCCTTATCACTATATCATCATTGTCATCGTTCTCTCCTTTCTGGTAATACCCGAAAACATGGCAGCCTAGTTAGGAACAATTCTCACGGTTCAAACATTTAATCGCTTGTTCCAATTCACGTTTGCAAATGAATTAAGTCGACAAAAATAATGGGTGGGACCTCAATGCTACTGCTATTCCAAATAAATGGCCACCCACTTTTCCTTCCTTTTCTTGAGTTGATCGTGACTCACCAAAGAAATCAAGTGTCAATCGGTTCTCCTCACAGCCTTCTCTTTTAAATATTTAATATACATCATGAAAATTTCCCAATTGTCATTACTTTTGGTCGGCCATAAGACTTCTTTAATCCCACTTGCTTTTTGTAAGAAGAAAACGCCACTTATATAAATATTATAATGAAGTTGGCAGTGTTCGTTAATAAAAAAAAATCATAAGGAAAGGGTGAGGGAAAACTTTATGGTGACTGTTTGTTTGTTGTAGGGTGACGGTTGATGTGGTGATAGCTTACAAAAAAAAAATTATAGAGATAGTTGTTGATTAGGGTGAAGATGATCGAGAAAAGAAAAAAATATACATAGCCGTTGGGGTGTTGTGGGTTGTGGATTCGGTTTCCAACAGAACCCGTCGAGGTAGCAGCATAAATTGTAGGAGATGGTTTGTGAGCCGAAGGCGGATGATAATTTATAAGTGTGTTCCATTTATGTAAGTGTTATCCTCTCTGTAAATTAAACTTATGTATATTTCTTTTCTATATTCTTATCGGTACATATTTATATGAGTATGTATGTATTTGTATATATACATAATGTTATTGATGATGCTCGAATGATTGATTTGAAATTATATTTGGATTGTTTTGCAGTGAGTTAACTTATCTCATGTTATAGAGTACATAATTTAACAGTGCACTGGATCCTAATCGATTTGTGAAGTCGACGTTTAACAATCTACAGACAAGAAGTACAAGGATTATTTGCTCAGGAAGAAAAAATAAATAAAGTTGAAATTGACACCAAACAGATTTTGTTTTATGTTGATGTCTGATTCTCTGATTCGTACAAGAGTAGATAGAAAGAAAAAAAAATAGCTGTAGATGAGATCACGAGAGAAAGCAGATTCAATTAACTGGTTTTATTTTTATATTATTATAACATTACTAATTAATATATATATACATTAATATTAATAATATAAAACAACAATAATTTTATTTATAAAATGATGCACTTTTATTACTACTAATAATATATTTTTCTTTTAAAGATATTAATAATAAAAGTGATAGTAATATTATGATAATATTAATTAATAATAACAATAATAATAATACAAGTATTAATTAAGATACAACAAGTAACATGTATCGAATTTCATATTAGAAACAATAATATTAATAATACAGATGTTAATATTAATATTATTACTAATGTTGATAATACTAATGAATGTAATAATATTAATAACAATTTGTATTATAACTTGTAACATATTATAAATTACGTACCATAATTATATCTATAATACATATAATATTTATATCTTTTATATGTAATCCAATATATATATCATAATAGTTATTTATAGAATTCATACATTTTATGTGTAGCTTTATTTTAATAACCAATTTATTATTTTGTATATTATTTTTCATAATAAATCTTACGGATCTATTGTACTTTATTATTTATATTTAATCTACATACTTTTATTTATTTGAATATATATATATATATATATATATATATATATATATATATATATATATATATATATATATATATATATATATATATATATATATATATATATATATATATATATATATATATATATATATATATATATTTATAAACAATTGTTCGTGAATCGTCTGACATGGTCAAAGGTTACATGAATCCATTTAAACAGTTCAAAATTTTAAGACTCAATATTACAGACTTTGCTTATCGTGTCGATAACATATAAAGATTAAGTTTAAATGTGATCAGAAATTTTCGGGTCATCACATCATTTTGATTTGCAAATGATCGAGGATATTCACAGCTTTTTCGCTCTCCTAGAAAGCGATAATTTTGAAAGCACACTAGACAGGCTAGTGATTTATGTAACGATTGGTCACCACGCTGTTCTGATTATCAAAGAGTTACGAGACGTAGTCACAGAAGAAGTAAGACGCAACAATCCATTTTCTCATCTTGAACCAGACCGAGTCAACATTGCTACCTACGTTACGAAGCAAATAGCACGTATCTTCTAAGAATCCACAGATCCTAGTTTCACATTTAAGGCTGGATGTCGGGAGATATACTCAAACACGGTGACATTTGTAGTGACCCGAACTTTTCCATGTTTATATATATTAATTGAGATTGATATTTACATGATTAAATGTTTCCAACATGTTAAGCAATCAAACTTGTTAAGACTTGATTAATTGAAATATGTTTCATATAGACAATTGACCACCCAAGTTGACCCGTGATTCACGAACGTTAAAACTTGTAAAAACTATATGATGATATATATATGGATATATATATAGTTAACATGATACTATGATAAGTAAACATATCATAAAGTATATTAACAATGAACTACAAATGTAAAAACAAGACTACTAACTTAATGATTTTTAAACGAGACATATATGTAACGATTATCGTTGTAAAGACATTTAATGTATATATATCATATTAAGAGATATTCATACATGATAATATCATGATAATATAATAATTTAAAATCTCATTTGATATTATAAACATTGGGTTAACAACATTTAACAAGATCGTTAACCTAAAGGTTTCAAAACAACACTTACATGTAACGACTAACGATGACTTAACGACTCAGTTAAAATGTATATACATGTAGTGTTTTAATATGTATTTATACACTTTTGAAAGACTTCAATACACTTATCAAAATACTTCTACTTAACAAAAATGCTTACAATTACATCCTCGTTCAGTTTCATCAACAATTCTACTCGTATGCACCCGTATTCGTACTCGTACAATATACAGCTTTTAGATGTATGTACTATTGGTATATACACTCCAATGATCAGCTCTTAGTAGCCCATGTGAGTTACCTAACACATGTGGGAACCATCATTTGGCAACTAGCATGAAATATCTCATAAAATTACAAAAATATGAGTAATCATTCATGACTTATTTACATGAAAACAAAATTACATATCCTTTATATCTAATCCATACACCAACGACCAAAAACACCTACAAACACTTTAATTCTTCAATTTTCTTCATCTAATTGATCTCTCTCAAGTTCTATCTTCAAGTTCTAAGTGTTCTTCATATATTCTACAAGTTCTAGTTACATAAAATCAAGAATACTTTCAAGTTTGCTAGCTCACTTCCAATCTTGTAAGATGATCATCTAACCTCAATAAATCTTTGTTTCTTACAGTAGATTATCATTCTAATACAAGGTAATAATCATATTCAAACTTTGGTTCAATTTCTATAACTATAACAATCTTATTTCAAGTGATGATCTTACTTGAACTTGTTTTCGTGTCATGATTCTGCTTCAAGAACTTCGAGCCATCCAAGGATCCGTTGAAGCTAGATCCATTTTTCTCTTTTCTAGTAGGTTTATCCAAGGAACTTAAGGTAGTAATGATGTTCATAACATCATTCGATTCATACATATAAAGCTATCTTATTCGAAGGTTTAAACTTGTAATCACTAGAACATAGTTTAGTTAATTCTAAACTTGTTCGCAAACAAAAGTTAATCCTTCTAACTTGACTTTTAAAATCAACTAAACACATGTTCTATATCTATATTATATGCTAACTTAATGATTTAAAACCTGGAAACACGAAAAACACCGTAAAAACGGATTTACGCCGTCATAGTAACACCGCGGGCTGTTTTGGGTTAGTTAATTAAAAACTATGATAAACTTTGATTTAAAAGTTGTTATTCTGAGAAAATGATTTTTATTATGAACATGAAACTATATCCAAAAATTATGGTTAAACTCAAAGTGGAAGTATGTTTTCTAAAATGGTCATCTAGACGTCGTTCTTTCGACTGAAATGACTACCTTTACAAAAACGACTTGTAACTTATTTTTCCGACTATAAACCTATACCTTTTCTGTCTATATTCATAAAATAGAGTTTAATATGAAACCATAGCAATTTGATTCACTCAAAACGGATTTAAAATGAAGAAGTTATGGGTAAAACAAGATTGGATAATTTTTCTCATTTTAGCTACGTGAAAATTGGTAACAAATCTATTCCAACCATAACTTAATCAACTTGTATTGTATATTATGTAATCTTGAGATACCATAGACACGTATACAATGTTTCGACCTATCATGTCGACACATCTATATATATTTCGGAACAACCATAGACACTCAATATGTGAATGTTGGAGTTAGCTATACAGGGTTGAGGTTGATTCCAAAATATATATAGTTTGAGTTGTGATCAATACTGAGATACGTATACACTGGGTCGTGGATTGATTCAAGATAATATTTATCGATTTATTTCTGTACATCTAACTGTGGACAACTAGTTGTAGGTTAATAACGAGGACAGTTGACTTAATAAACTTAAAACATCAAAATATATTAAAAGTGTTGTAAATATATTTTGAACATACTTTGATATATATGTATATATTGTTATAGGTTCGTGAATCAACCAGTGGCCAAGTCTTACTTCCCGACGAAGTAAAAATCTGTGAAAGTGAGTTATAGTCCCACTTTTAAAATCTAATATTTTTGGGATGAGAATACATGCAGGTTTTATAAATATTATCGAAATCGAAAATGCCCCTTTTTATTAAGTCTGGTAATCTAAGAATTAGGGAACAAACACCCTAATTGACGCGAATCCTAAAGATAGATCTATTGGGCCTAACAAACCCCATCCAAAGTACCGGATGCTTTAGTACTTCGAAATTTATATCATATCCGAAGGGTGTCCCGGAATGATGGGGATATTCTTATATATGCATCTTGTTAATGTCGGTTACCAGGTGTTCACCATATGAATGAATTTTATCTCTATGTATGGGATGTATATTGAAATATGAAATCTTGTGGTCTATTATTATGATTTGATATATATAGGTTAAACCTATAACTCACCAACATTTTTTGTTGACGTTTTAAGCATGTTTATTCTCAGGTGATTATTAAGAGCTTCCGTTGTCGCATACTTAAATAAGGACGAGATTTGGAGTCCATGCTTGTATGATATTGTGTAAAAAGTGCATTCAAGAAACTTATTTTGTTGTAACATATTTGTATTGTAAACCATTATGTAATGGTCGTGTGTAAACAGGATATTTTAGATTATCATTATTTGATAATCTACGTAAAGCTTTTTAAACCTTTATTGATGAAATAAAGGTTATGGATTGTTTTAAAATGAATGCAGTCTTTGAACAACGTCTCATATAGAGGTCAAAACCTCGCAACGAAATCAATTAATATGGAACGTTTTTAATCAATAAGAACGGGACATTTCAGTTGGTATCCGAGCGTTGGTCTTAGAGAACCAGAATTTTGCATTAGTGAGTCTTATCGAGTTTGTTAGGATGCATTAGTGAGTCTGGACTTCGACCGTGTTTACTTGAAAAATGATTGCTTAACAAATTTTGTTGGAAACTATATATTTTTAACATGTGAATATTATGTGATATATTAATCTCTTAACGCGTTTGATATTATGTGATAGATGTCTACCTCTAGAACAAGTCCCATTGACTCACCTAATAATAATGAAGAGTCAAATGTAAATTGGAATGATTCGTGGACTGATTCACAAGTTCTCGAAGAGGAACCAGAAGAAGAGTCGGAACCGGAAGAAGAATCGGTAGGTACTAAGTATGAACTTAACGGGTAGGTACTACCCGAATTTAAACTTATAAAACGCTAATATGAAGAAAAAGCTTTTATAAATGAGTTCATATTATGCTACGAAATACTATTAACTACTCTTAATATTCTGTATGATTAACTTGTTCCATTTGACTATTTTGAAGGAAATGGCACCGACTACTCGACACACCGTGAATATGAATGAAGAGGAATTCCGTACTTTTCTAGCTTCAAACATAGCCGCAGTACAGGCTGCGCTACATACCAACAATAACCATGGATCTAGTAGTACAGGAAATCGTGTAGGATGCACCTACAAAGAATTCACTGCCTGCAAACCTTTGGAATTTGATGGAACCGAAGGACCGATCGGATTGAAACGGTGGACCGAGAAGGTCGAATCGGTGTTTGCCATAAGTAAGTGTACTGAAGAGGACAAAGTGAAGTACGCTACACATACCTTCACAGGTTCTGCGTTAACATGGTGGAATACCTATCTAGAGCAAGTGGGACAAGACGATGCGTACGTACTACCGTGGTCAGCATTCAAGCACTTGATGAACGAGAAGTACCGTCCCAGAACCGAGGTCAATAAGCTCAAGACAGAACTTAGAGGGTTACGAACCCAAGGATTTGATATTACCACGTACGAAAGACGATTCACAGAATTGTGCCTATTGTGTCCGGGAGCATTCGAAGATGAGGAAGAGAAGATCGACGCGTTTGTGAAAGGATTACCGAAAAGAATCCAAGAAGATATAAGTTCACACGAGCCCGCCTCCATACAACAGGCATGTAGAATGGCTCACAAACTAGTGAACCAGATTGAAGAAAGAATTAAAGAACAGACTGCTGAAGAGGCCAATGTGAAGCAAGTCAAAAGAAAGTGGGAGGAAAATGGTGATAAGAATCACCAATACAACAACAACAGTAATTACAACAATAATCGCAACAATTATCCCAACAATCGCAACATCAATCGCAACTACAACAAACGGCCCAACAACAACAACAACAACAACAGCAACTACAACAATCATCCCAACAACAATAATAACCGCAACAACAACAACAATCAGAAGCAGCTATGCCAAAGGTGTGAAAAGTATCACTCGGGGTTCTGCACCAAATTTTGCAACAAGTGTAAAAGAAATGGTCATAGCACGGCGAAGTGTGAGGTCTACGGACCAGGGGTTAATAGAACGAAAGGAACAAATGGTGTCGGACCGAGTAATGGCGGAGCAAGTAGTGTCGGAGCAAGTTATACCAATGTAGTTTGTTATAAATGTGGAAAACCAGGCCACATTATTAGAAATTGCCCGAACCAGGAGGACACGAATGGACAAGGCCGCGGAAGAGTTTTCAATATTAATGCGGCAGAGGCACAGGAAGACCCGGAGCTTGTTACGGGTACGTTTCTTATTGACAATAAATCTGCTTACGTTTTATTTGATTCGGGTGCGGATAGAAGCTATATGAGTAGAGATTTTTGTGCTAAATTAAGTTGTCCATTGACGCCTTTGGATAGTAAATTTTTACTCGAATTAGCAAATGGTAAATTAATTTCAGCAGATAATATATGTCGGAATCGAGAAATTAAACTGGTTAGCGAAACATTTAAGATTGATTTGATACCAGTAGAGTTAGGGAGTTTTGATGTGATAATCGGTATGGACTGGTTGAAAGAAGTGAAAGTAGAGATCGTTTGTTACAAAAATGCAATTCGCATTATACGAGAAAAAGGAAAACCCTTAATGGTGTACGGAGAAAAGGGCAACACGAAGCTACATCTTATTAGTAATTTGAAGGCACAAAAACTAATAAGAAAAGGTTGCTATGCTGTTCTAGCACACGTCGAGAAAGTACAAACTGAAGAAAAGAGCATCAATGATGTTCCCATTGCAAAAGAATTTCCCGATGTATTTCCGAAAGAATTACCGGGATTACCCCCACATCGATCCGTTGAATTTCAAATAGATCTTGTACCAGGAGCTGCACCAATAGCTCGTGCTCCTTACAGACTCGCACCCAGCGAGATGAAAGAACTACAAAGCCAATTACAAGAACTTTTAGAGCGTGGTTTCATTCGACCAAGCACATCACCGTGGGGAGCTCCTGTTTTGTTTGTCAAGAAGAAAGATGGTACATTCAGGTTGTGTATCGACTACCGAGAGTTGAAAAAACTTACCATCAAGAACCGCTACCCACTACCGAGAATCGAAGACTTATTTGATCAACTACAAGGCTCGTCTGTTTATTCAAAGATTGACTTACGTTCCGGGTATCATCAAATGCGGGTGAAAGAAGATGATATTCCAAAGACTGCTTTCAGAACACGTTACGGTCATTACGAGTTTATGGTCATGCCATTTGGTTTAACTAATGCACCAGCTGTGTTCATGGACCTTATGAACCGAGTGTGTGGACCATACCTTGACAAGTTTGTCATTGTTTTCATTGATGACATACTTATTTACTCAAAGAATGACCAAGAACACGGTGAACATTTGAGAAAGGTGTTAGAAGTATTGAGGAAGGAAGAATTGTACGTTAAGTTTTCAAAGTGTGCATTTTGGTTGGAAGAAGTTCAATTCCTCGGTCACATAGTGAACAAAGAAGGTATTAAGGTGGATCCGGCAAAGATAGAAACTGTTGAAAAGTGGGAAACCCCGAAAACTCCGAAACACATACGCCAGTTTTTAGGACTAGCTGGTTACTACAGAAGGTTCATCCAAGACTTTTCCAGAATAGCAAAACCCTTGACTGCATTAACGCATAAAGGGAAGAAATTTGAATGGAATGATGAACAAGAGAAAGCATTTCAGTTATTGAAGAAAAAGCTAACTACGGCACCTATATTGTCATTGCCTGAAGGGAATGATGATTTTGTGATTTATTGTGATGCATCAAAGCAAGGTCTCGGTTGTGTATTAATGCAACGAATGAAGGTGATTGCTTATGCGTCTAGACAATTGAAGATTCACGAACAAAATTATACGACGCATGATTTGGAATTAGGCGCGGTTGTTTTTGCATTAAAGACTTGGAGGCACTACTTATATGGGGTCAAAAGTATTATATATACCGACCACATGTAACATCCCGCATTTTTTCGTTAAACTATTTTAACGCCCGTCTTTTCTTTTTAAATAATACCCTTCATATCTAGATTCGTATCCTTTGTTAAGTAACATTTTAAATATTCTCGTTATCGGATTTTTAATATCTCCCGTACTTCCGTGTAATTTAAAATAATTCGTTTGGTCAATTCACGCACCCGCAACTGAACGCGAGGGACTAGTTTCACCATTGGAGCAAAGATGTGACTAGCTTGACTAGTCAACACCCACCTCCCCATTTTCCTTTTCATTTTCATTTCCATTTTCTTTCTATACTTTCCAATTTTCTCTCAAACACCACTACAAAGAATCATCATCTAAATTCGGATTTGGAAGCTTCAACCAAAACAAATTACATATTTGGAATCCTTGCAACATCCTCTTCGATTCCATACCGATTTCATCAATTTTGGGTAACTTTCTAAAATCACTAATTTTATGTGTTCTTGAGATTTTTGAGTTAAAAGGTTGTTGATTAGTGTCTATGGCTCAAGTCTAGTATGATTATGTGATTTGTATGCTTGTTCTTGCAATTTTGATGTAACTAGTTCATTATGAAAGAACACTTGCATAATCTTGAGTTTTAGGTGTTCATATGTTGTTTGATGATGAAAGTTCATGTTTTAATTGTGTTCCTAACATCACTAGCTTCAAATTGGTATGTAGGTTGACATGGATTAGTTTCATAATCATGATTGTTGAATTTGTGATTTTGGGTTAGGGTTTGATAGAAGTAAATTGAATCTTGATGCATTAAATGCTTGATAATGTTAATTGTAAGTGTTAGGTTGTGTTGTATGCTTAATTACGTTCGAAACGGCATATCGTTCATGTAATTTGGTTGCCAAATCATAATATGGCATTTATGAACTTGGAGTAATAAATGATGAGCATTAATGGTGATTTTGATATGAGTTTGTTTGGTTTTGATTGAGTAAATGCGTTTAGTTATTCTCCTTGTCAAATTACCTTTCTAATGATATATGATATGCGTTTTAAGTGTTTTCGGTGCATGAAATATGTTAAAATGAGTTTTGGTTCGTTACTTAAGTTATTTTTTTCTGCAATCAGCACTTCCCCAGGTTATGCGCGCCGCGCGTGCACCTGCGCACCGCGCAAATCAGAAAAACCAAATAAATGGTTCTCTTGGTCGAGTTCTGACCTGGTATTGCACATGGGTGCGCGCCGCGCAACCCATTGCGCACCGCGCAAATGGCCCAGGCCAACTTCCTTGTCTTTAAACGCTCCCAAAATGTTTCCCGCTTAACCGTAACTCCGATTAACATGAAACTTGACTATTATGCTCGTATATGACTTCTCATCATGAGAAAATTGTCGGACACCCGACCCGACCCCGTTGACTTTGACTTTGACCAAGTTTGATTTTTAGTCAAACTTAACCAAACAATTATACGATCGTTCTAACATGCTTAATTACTTGTATCGTGCATGAAACTTGACTAATTGATTCACATGCTACATAATCGAGTCGTAACGAGCCATAGGACTAATTGAACATCTTTGACCCTTCGTGACTATCGTTATTGATACAACCTATTTGTTTAGGTCAAGACTAGCATTGTTTCTTGCACGTTTACTTGTCGAAGTACTTTTTGGTTCGTGCATACAAGGTGAGATCATAGTCCCACTTTTACTCTTTTAAACTTACTTTTGGGATGAGAAAACAAAAACGATTCTTTTGAACTAAGTGAACACAAGAACGGGAAAACAAACATTCTACATACGAGTTTAGAACGAAAATCCTCAATCCGATTATCATTAGTTACATCAGATGGTGTAAGCGAGAATTTATGTTATATGGCCATATGGGTTGACAACCCTCATCTTTGACGGTTCGCTACCGTCTACGGATGAAATATATTTTCGAGAATCAGTGTTTGTTCTAGCACTATGGATGGGGTATACAATGGATGGAATGTTAAGCTTTGATAATTGGGTGCTCGTGAATATTAACTTTTAGAATGTATTACTATTATTTCAACTTTGCAAACCTTGTGGTTCGACTTACTTACTTTTACTCACTTACTTACTTAAACCTATGATTTCACCAACGTTTTCGTTGACAGATTTCTATGTTTTTCTCAGGTCTTGCACGATATGTGATACATGCTTCCGCTCATTATTTGATACTTGCATTGGATGTCGAGTATACATGCATTTCATGGAGTGTCTTATGACTTTACTTTAAACCGTATCGCCTAGATTTCATTTGTACTTATAACCTTGTAACTTAACTTTTGGTTGAACAATTCTTTTAAACTTTGGAAACAATCTTTATGTTGAAATGAAGGCGACATATTTTGGTCAAACGTTGTCATAAAGACTTATGACCAGGTAATGGGACCCATGTAGACGACACCGTCACTTGACGATTTGTCGGGGTCGCTACAAGTGGTATCAGAGCCTTGGTTGTAGGGATTTAGAGTTCATTTGTGTCCACCCCGATTCATAGGGTACATAGGTGAATCTAGACTACAACCGGCATATAGACTGAAGTAGGAATTACTTGACTATTTGTGCATTTATACTCGAACTCTTCTATCATATCTGACTCGTATTCGATCTTGATCTTACGTTGATAAATTTTGTTGATGCGCCACCTTGACTTTGTGAAGTAATGTTAAATGCACATGAGAATCAGGGTAATATAATTTCCGGGATTATATTACGGTGATTCACATGGACGTTCCGACATTATGACATAAAGAATTTAAGGAGAGTCAAGGAAAATTTTCTCTCTAATCCTTATTCCATATCACGGTTAGTATTTTTGAGAATACTAATCAACGATATTCTTGTGTCATGAAGGAACAATGGTTCACCAAGGTCAACACAACACTCCTCTCGAAACTCTAGAACAAGCTCTTCAACGAATGATAACCACCGCCGTGGGTACGGCCGTGGCCAATCACTTTTCTAACAACAACAATCATGGAGCCAGTAATTCAATCGAAGGTTGCTCCTACAAGAACTTCATGAAGTACAATCCTCCCACTTTCGATGGAACCGGGGGACCGGTTACTCTCACCCGATGGTTTGAACAAACAGAATCCGTTTTTAGCATAAGCGGTTGTCAGGACCAAGATAAGGTCAAGTTTTCCACCCTCACTCTTACCGGTATCGCTCTCTCATGGTGGAACACGTATGTACAATCAGTGGGTATCGATGAAGCCCTTACACTCTCTTGGACCGAATTAAGAGAAAGAATGATCACCGAATACTTCCCGCGCGATGAGACTCGAAGGCTCGAGCAAGGGCTAAGGAATTTAAGAACGGTCGGGAATGACCTCGGAGCTTATAATCAACGGTTTACCGAACTAGTCTCAATGTGTCCAAATCTCATGACTCCCGAATCCCTAAGAGTCGAACTTTACATGGATGGCCTCCCTAAGAGCATTCAACACGGGGTAATGGCATCCCAACCCACTAACCTACAAGAGGCTTTAACAAAGGCCCACCAAACTTTAGAAACGGTGAATGAAATGGAAGCACCGGTACGAATGGTCGAGAACCACCCGGGTAACAACAAAAGAACATGGGAAGCCTCTCAATCAAGCAACCACAACCACAACAACCTCTCCAAGAAGCCTTTCACCTCCAACGACAAGAAAGGCTATACCGGAAAACTACCTTTTTGTAACGAATGTCGCAAGCATCACTTTGAAGGATGTGGCAGGTTCCGCCACCGGCGCCAAGGAAGTGGTCACATCGCCAAACATTGTGGAAGTGCCACCCCCATCACTCAAAAGCGACCCAACCCACGAAAGTTGGTCACTTGCTACGCATGTGGCCAAACGGGTCATTTTAGGAATGTGTGCCCAAAGAAGAAATCAACCCCAACGCACGACATTGAACTTTCAACATCGACACCTAGGATGCCCGAGACGACGATGGACTAGTCACGGGTACGTTTCTTCACAACAAACCGTATATTTCATACTTATTCGATTCAGTTACCGCTAGACGTTCTACAACCGAGACTTTGACTTGTACTCATTACTTTCCATCTTTTCCCCTAGATACTATTTAGGCGATTTAAGCGACCAACGGAAAAATATTGTGTGCCTATAAATATTATCGGAGGATATACGTTAAGAAATTGAACTCGACACCAATAGAACTAAGGAACTCAAAACCTATTCATTAAGGAGAAATTGTTGCCCTACATTTATGTATAGATTATTGTGAACTAAGAAATTTTCGGTTGGAAACCGATACCCTCTCCCTCGCATCCATGACCTCATGATTATTTGCACGAATCCCGTATGTTCCAAATCGACCTCCGTTCCGGTTATCATCAATTGGGGGTTAAGTGAGACGATGTCTCCTAAGCCACTTTCCGAACTCGCAACGTTAGTTGTAAATCTCTCTTAGTACCGTTTGATTTATTTAGGGCTCGCCCGTATCCATAAACCTCTTGAACCGCGTATGCAAATTCATATAGACTAATCTGTTATCGTATTTATAGATGACATCTTAACTTATTCAAGTAAAGAAGGAAAACGAACAACATCACCATCTTAAGCTCGAACTTTTGAGAAAAGAGCAACTCTATACCAAATTCTCCGAGTGAGAATTTCTGTTGAACGAAGTCCAATTTTCTAGACCATGATGTTAATGGTCAAGGCATTACAATCAATCTCGAAATCAAGCCACATGTAATCAGGAAACTCTCCCAACTCAGACTTATATTCGTAAAAATATTAGATCTCACCGGTTGTTACCGAAGATTCATTTCTGACTTTTCTCGTGTCACACGACTTTTAAACTCGTTAACTCACAAAGGAAAACTCTAAACCTCTCCGTGTTCGAACCTTGAGCGTGATTCTTCACACCAACATTTCTAGTTAAAATCGTATAGCAACAGATGGAACTCAAACATGGAAATATTTCTACTTGAACGCCGAAAGGCATACTCTCTCGTCTCAAAAATCAACATAACTAAAATTCGTTATTTTGCACGAAGAATTCGAATACTAAATTGTGGATCCGATCAATTTTCTCGTCATCCCGTACCACACTACCTACCTCTGTTATTTCACCGTCACCGTCTAATATTACTGGAATTTAAGATAACACACAATCCAATGATACTTCACTCTTCTTTGACTTAACGCCCTTGTGTTTCTGATAATCGGTCAACTATTATTCAACCCCGAACTATACAACTACGTGTACTACCTCGTTTCTCTTTCAGACTTCAACTTTTGACAACTAGAGGCACGTTATGGCAACCCCGAGATGTAAGCTCATCCTATTCTAAGTCCTCATTTCACTCCTATCTTTATCGCTCGCATTTCCGTTTAAGGAAACTCCTTGTAACATTTCTCCATGGATAGAGAAACTCTTCATATTACAATAGTATTCGCCACGAGGGTGAATAGTTCTAACGAACATTTTCGAACCCTAACTAACTTGTTCAAACGTATATTAAGAGATTCTATTCCAACACGGTGCATCTTTGTCAATTATCACGTATCGAAATACTCGTTTCACTTCTAGTTTTGCAAGAAACCTTGGAGACCCGCTTAGACATGAGTACCGCGTACCACCCACAAACCGACGAACCGAGCAAACGAACGATTTACGTCTTGGAAAGACATGTCACAAACTCGTATTGTCACCTTTAGTAGATCACTCTTACAACAGTAGATACCACTCGTGTGTTCACACGCACTTTCCGAAACCCTATATGACCGCTAATGTCATACCCCTGTTCATTTAACCAAAGCATCAACCACCGAAATCTGAACTCCATCAAGAAACAACAATTGAGATCGTTCAAGTCCGAGAAGGGCTCGAGACAACCCATTGTCGCCAGAAGAGTTATACCAAACTTAGATGAAAACCTCACAAATTCCAGTGTGTAACCGCGTAATATTGAGAAACCGCACCTTGGAAAGGTGTAATCCATTTTGGGAAATCGAGAAAGGCTATAGCCGCAATATTGAACCTTTTGAAACCTTGGGACGTATTGGAACCGCTTCCTACCGTTTAGAACTTCCGACTCAATTAAGTTTCCGTTTACCTTACATTTCGTGTAACAAACATAGAAACGTGTCCTGCGGAACAGGAACGTGCAATTCTTCTAAATGCACCAACTATCGATGACAAACTACTCTTCATAGGAAAACCAGTTGAAACCAGGGATCGTAAAAACCAAACCTTAATACAACGTGAAACCCTAACTATCCAAATTCATGAGAACACTCAAGGACGTACCTTCACTTATTTATAGCATTGACATCTCCGGTCTCGAGTGAGAGGCATCGATTATTACTTCCAACTAAATTTCGGGACGAAATTTCTTTTGAGGTGTGGATAATGTAACATCCCGCATTTTTCCGTTAAACTATTTTAACGCCCGTCTTTTCTTTTTAAATAATACCCTTCATATCTAGATTCGTATCCTTTGTTAAGTAACATTTTAAATATTCTCGTTATCGGATTTTTAATATCTCCCGTACTTCCGTGTAATTTAAAATAATTCGTTTGGTCAATTCACGCACCCGCAACCGAACGCGAGGGACTAGTTTTGCCATTGGAGCAAAGATGTGACTAGCTTAACTAGTCAACACCCACCTCCCCATTTTCCTTTTCATTTTCATTTCCATTTTCTTTCTATACTTTCCAATTTTCTCTCAAACACCACTACAAAGAATCATCATCTAAATTCGGATTTGGAAGCTTCAACCAAAACAAATTACATATTTGGAATCCTTGCAACATCCTCTTCGATTCCATACCGATTTCATCAATTTTGGGTAACTTTCTAAAATCACTAATTTTATGTGTTCTTGAGATTTTTGAGTTAAAAGGTTGTTGATTAGTGTCTATGGCTCAAGTCTAGTATGATTATGTGATTTGTATGCTTGTTCTTGCAATTTTGATGTAACTAGTTCATTATGAAAGAACACTTGCATAATCTTGAGTTTTAGGTGTTCATATGTTGTTTGATGATGAAAGTTCATGTTTTAATTGTGTTCCTAACATCACTAGCTTCAAATTGGTATGTAGGTTGACATGGATTAGTTTCATAATCATGATTGTTGAATTTGTGATTTTGGGTTAGGGTTTGATAGAAGTAAATTGAATCTTGATGCATTAAATGCTTGATAATGTTAATTGTAAGTGTTAGGTTGTGTTGTATGCTTAATTACCTTCGAAACGGCATATCGTTCATGTAATTTGGTTGCCAAATCATAATATGGCATTTATGAACTTGGAGTAATAAATGATGAGCATTAATGGTGATTTTGATATGAGTTTGTTTGGTTTTGATTGAGTAAATGCGTTTAGTTATTCTCCTTGTCAAATTACCTTTCTAATGATATATGATATGCGTTTTAAGTGTTTTCGGTGCATGAAATATGTTAAAATGAGTTTTGGTTCGTTACTTAAGTTATTTTTTTCTGCAATCAGCACTTCCCCAGGTTATGCGCGCCGCGCGTGCACCTGCGCACCGCGCAAATCAGAAAAACCAAATAAATGGTTCCCTTGGTCGAGTTCTGACCTGGTATTGCACATGGGTGCGCGCCGCGCAACCCATTGCGCACCGCGCAAATGGCCCAGGCCAACTTCCTTGTCTTTAAACGCTCCCAAAATGTTTCCCGCTTAACCGTAACTCCGATTAACATGAAACTTGACTATTATGCTCGTATATGACTTCTCATCATGAGAAAATTGTCGGACACCCGACCCGACCCCGTTGACTTTGACTTTGACCAAGTTTGACTTTTAGTCAAACTTAACCAAACAATTATACGATCGTTCTAACATGCTTAATTACTTGTATCGTGCATGAAACTTGACTAATTGATTCACATGCTACATAATCGAGTCGTAACGAGCCATAGGACTAATTGAACATCTTTGACCCTTCGTGACTATCGTTATTGATACAACCTATTTGTTTAGGTCAAGACTAGCATTGTTTCTTGCACGTTTACTTGTCGAAGTACTTTTTGGTTCGTGCATACAAGGTGAGATCATAGTCCCACTTTTACTCATTTAAACTTACTTTTGGGATGAGAAAACATAAACGATTCTTTTGAACTAAGTGAACACAAGAACGGGAAAACAAACATTCTACATACGAGTTTAGAACGAAAATCCTCAATCCGATTATCATTAGTTACATCAGATGGTGTAAGCGAGAACTTATGTTATATGGCCATATGGGTTGACAACCCTCATCTTTGACGGTTCGCTACCGTCTACGGATGAAATATATTTTCGAGAATCAGTGTTTGTTCTAGCACTATGGATGGGGTATACAATGGATGTAATGTTAAGCTTTGATAATTGGGTGCTCGTGAATATTAACTTTTAGAATGTATTACTATTATTTCAACTTTGCAAACCTTGTGGTTCGACTTACTTACTTTTACTCACTTACTTACTTAAACCTATGATTTCACCAACGTTTTCGTTGACAGATTTCTATGTTTTTCTCAGGTCTTGCACGATATGTGATACATGCTTCCGCTCATTATTTGATACTTGCATTGGATGTCGAGTATACATGCATTTCATGGAGTGTCTTATGACTTTACTTTAAACCGTGTCGCCTAGATTTCATTTGTACTTATAACCTTGTAACTTAACTTTTGGTTGAACAATTCTTTTAAACTTTGGAAACAATCTTTATGTTGAAATGAAGGCGACATATTTTGGTCAAACGTTGTCATAAAGACTTATGACCAGGTAATGGGACCCATGTAGACGACGCCGTCACTTGACGATTTGTCGGGGTCGCTACACCACAAAAGTCTTCAACACAAATTTAATCAGAAACAACTGAATATAAGGCAGCGTAGGTGGATTGAATTATTGAATGATTACGACTTTGAGATTCGTTACCACCCGGGAAAGGCAAATGTGGTAGCCGATGCCTTGAGCAGGAAGGACAGAGAACCCATTCGAGTAAAATCTATGAATATAATGATTAATAATAACCTTACTACTCAAATAAAGGAGGCGCAACAAGGAGTTTTAAAAGAGGGAAATTTAAAGGATGAAATACCCAAAGGATCGGAGAAGCATCTTAATATTCGGGAAGACGGAACCCGGTATAGGGCTAAAAGGATTTGGGTACCAAAATTTGGAGATATGAGAGAAATGGTACTTAGAGAAGCTCATAAAACCAGATACTCAATACATCCTGGAACGGGGAAGATGTACAAGGATCTCAAGAAACATTTTTGGTGGCCGGGTATGAAAGTCGATGTTGCTAAATACGTAGGAGAATGTTTAACGTGTTCTAAGGTCAAAGCTGAGCATCAGAAACCATCAGGTCTACTTCAACAACCTGAAATCCCATAATGGAAATGGGAAAACATTACCATGGATTTCATCACTAAATTGCCAAGGACTGCAAGTGGTTTTGATACTATTTGGGTAATAGTTGATCATCTCACCAAATCAGCACACTTCCTGCCAATAAGAGAAGATGACAAGATGGAGAAGTTAGCACGACTGTATTTGAAGGAAGTCGTCTCCAGACATGGAATACCAATCTCTATTATCTCTGATAGGGATGGCAGATTTATTTCAAGATTCTGGCAGACATTACAGCAAGCATTAGGAACTCGTCTAGACATGAGTACTGCCTATCATCCACAAACTGATGGGCAGAGCGAAAGGACGATACAAACGCTTGAAGACATGCTACGAGCATGTGTTATTGATTTCGGAAATAGTTGGGATCGACAATCTACCGTTAGCAGAATTTTCCTACAACAACAGCTACCATTCAAGCATTGAGATGGCGCCGTTTAAAGCACTTTATGGTAGAAAGTGCAGGTCTCCGATTTGTTGGAGTGAAGTGGGGGATAGACAGATTACGGGTCCGGAGATTATACAAGAAACTACCGAGAAGATCATCCAAATTCAACAACGGTTGAAAACCGGCCAAAGTCGACAAAAGAGCTACGCTGACATTAAAAGAAAAGATATAGAATTTGAAATTGGAGAGATGGTCATGCTTAAATTTGCACCTAGGAAAGGCGTTGTTCGATTTGGTAAACGAGGGAAATTAAATCCAAGGTATATTGGACCATTCAAGATTATTGATCGTGTCGGACCAGTAGCTTACCGACTTGAGTTACCTCAACAACTCGCGACTGTACATAACACTTTCCACGTCTCGAATTTGAAGAAATGTTTTGCTAAAGAAGATCTCACTATTCCGTTAGATGAAATCCAAATCAACGAAAAACTTCAATTCATCGAAGAACCCGTCGAAATAATGGATCGTGAGGTTAAAAGACTTAAGCAAAACAAGATACCAATTGTTAAGGTTCGATGGAATGCTCGTAGAGGACCCGAGTTCACCTGGGAGCGTGAAGATCAGATGAAGAAGAAATACCTGCATCTATTTCCAGAAGATTCGTCAACACCTTCAACAGCTTAAAATTTCGGGACGAAATTTATTTAACGGGTAGGTACTGTAGTGACCCGAACTTTTCCATGTTTATATATATTAATTGAGATTGATATTTACATGATTAAATGTTTCCAACATGTTAAGCAATCAAACTTGTTAAGACTTGATTAATTGAAATATGTTTCATATAGACAATTGACCACCCAAGTTGACCGGTGATTCACGAACGTTAAAACTTGTAAAAACTATATGATGACATATATATGGATATATATATATATATATAGTTAACATGATACTATGATAAGTAAACGTATCATAAAGTATATTAACAATGAACTACATATGTAAAAACAAGACTACTAACTTAATGATTTTTAAACGAGACATATATGTAACGATTATCGTTGTAAAGACATTTAATGTATATATATATATCATATTAAGAGATATTAATACATGATAATATCATGATAATATAATAATTTAAAATCTCATTTGATATTATAAACATTGGGTTAACAACATTTAACAAGATCGTTAACCTAAAGGTTTCAAAA
Source organism: Rutidosis leptorrhynchoides (assembly GCF_046630445.1). Lineage (NCBI taxonomy): Eukaryota > Viridiplantae > Streptophyta > Magnoliopsida > Asterales > Asteraceae > Rutidosis > Rutidosis leptorrhynchoides. The sequence continues at coordinate 311,207,543 of NC_092337.1, read as the reverse complement.
CAACACTTACATGTAACGACTAACGATGACTTAACGACTCAGTTAAAATGTATATACATGTAGTGTTTTAATATGTATTTATATACTTTTGAAAGACTTCAATACACTTATCAAAATACTTCTACTTAACAAAAATTCTTACAATTACATCCTCGTTCAGTTTCATCAACAATTCTACTCGTATGCACCCGTATTCGTACTCGTACAATACACAACTTTTAGATGTATGTACTATTGGTATATACACTCCAATGATCAGCTCTTAGCAGCCCATTTGAGTCACCTAACACATGTGGGAACCATCATTTGAAAACTAGCATGAAATATCTCATAAAATTACAAAAATATGAGTAATCATTCATGACTTATTTACATGAAAACAAAATTACATATCCTTTATATCTAATCCATACACCAACTACCAAAAACACCTACAAACACTTTCATTCTTCAATTTTCTTCATCTAATTGATCTCTCTCAAGTTCTATCTTCAAGTTCTAAGTGTTCTTCATATATTCTACAAGTTCTAGTTACATAAAATCAAGAATACTTTCAAGTTTGCTAGCTCACTTCCAATCTTGTAAGGTGATCATCTAATCTCAAGAAATCTTTGTTTCTTAGAGTAGGTTATCATTCTAATACAAGGTAATAATCATATTCAAACTTTGGTTCAATTTCTATAACTATAACAATCTTATTTCAAGTGATGATCTTACTTGAACTTGTTTTCGTGTCATGATTCTGCTTCAAGAACTTCGAGCCATCCAAGGATCCGTTGAAGCTAGATCCATTTTTCTCTTTTTCAGTAGGTTTATCCAAGGAACTTAAGGTAGTAATGATGTTCATAACATCATTCGATTCATACATATAAAGCTATCTTATTCGAAGGTTTAAACTTGTAATCACTAGAACATAGTTTAGTTAATTCTAAACTTGTTCGCAAACAAAAGTTAATCCTTCTAAATTGACTTTTAAAATCAACTAAACACATGTTCTATATCTATATGATATGCTAACTTAATGATTTAAAACCTGGAAACACGAAAAACACCGTAAAACCGGATTTACGCCGTCGTAGTAACACCGCGGGCTGTTTTGGGTTAGTTAATTAAAAACTATGATAAACTTTGATTTAAAAGTTGTTATTCTGAGAAAATGATTTTTATTATGAACATGAAAATATATCCAAAAATTATGGTTAAACTCAAAGTGGAAGTATGTTTTCTAAAATGGTCATCTAGACGTCGTTCTTTCGACTGAAATGACTACCTTTACAAAAATGACTTGTAACTTATTTTTCCAACTATAAACCTATACTTTTTCTGTTTAGATTCATAAAATAGAGTTCAATATGAAACTATAGCAATTTGATTCACTCAAAACGGATTTAAAATGAAGAAGTTATGGGTAAAACAAGATTGGATAATTTTTCTCATTTTAGCTACGTGAAAATTGGTAACAAATCTATTCCAACCATAACTTAATCAACTTGTATTGTATATTATGTAATCTTGAGATACCATAGACACGTATACAATGTTTCGACCTATCATGTCGACACATCTATATATATTTCGGAACAACCATAGACACTCTATATGTGAATGTTGGAGTTAGCTATACAGGGTTGAGGTTGATTCCAAAATATATATAGTTTGAGTTGTGATCAATACTGAGATACGTATAAACTGGGTCATGGATTGATTCAAGATAATATTTATCGATTTATTTCTGTACATCTAATTGTGGACAACTAGTTGTAGGTTACTAACGAGGACAGCTGACTTAATAAACTTAAAACATCAAAATATATTAAAAGTGTTGTAAATATATTTTGAACATACTTTGATATATATGTATATATTGTTATAGGTTCCTGAATCAACCAGTGGCCAAGTCTTACTTCCCGACGAAGTAAAAATCTGTGAAAGTGAGTTATAGTCCCACTTTTAAAATCTAATATTTTTGGGATGAGAATACATGCAGGTTTTATAAATAATTTACAAAATAGACACAAGTACGTGAAACTACATTCTATGGTTGAATTATCGAAATCGAATATATTAAAAGTCTGGTAATCTAAGAATTAGGGAACAGACACCCTAATTGACGCGAATCCTAAAGATAGATCTATTGGGCCTAACAAACCCCATCCAAAGTACCGGATGCTTTAGTACTTCGAAATTTATATCATATCCGAAGGGTGTCCCGGAATGATGGGGATATTCTTATATATGCATCTTGTTAATGTCGGTTACCAGGTGTTCACCATATGAATGAATTTTATCTCTATGTATGTGATGTGTAGTGAAATATGAAATCTTGTGGTCTATTATTATGATTTGATATATATAGGTTAAACCTATAACTCACCAACATTTTTTGTTGACGTTTTAAGCATGTTTATTCTCAGGTGATTATTAAGAGCTTCCGCTGTCGCATACTTAAATAAGGACGAGATTTGGAGTCCATGCTTGTATGATATTGTGTAAAAACTGCATTCAAGAAACTTATTTTGTTGTAACATATTTGTATTGTAAACCATTATGTAATGGTCGTGTGTAAACAGGATATTTTAGATTATCATTATTTGATAATCTAAGTAAAGCTTTTTAAATCTTTATTGATGAAATAAAGGTTATGGTTTGTTTTAAAATGAATGCAGTCTTTGAAAAACGTCTCATATAGAGGTCAAAACCTCGCAATGAAATCAATTAATATGGAACGTTTTTAATCAATAAGAACGGGACATTTCAACATTGATGCTCGGATCAGGATTACTTTTCACTTCTTTTCAGCTTCGCCTTTTGACCAATCTGTGCAAAGCTACAGACTCTTACTGTGGAGAACAGCATTCCGAAGATTTCGAGATACTGAAGATACAGTTTCTAACACTATTTGAAGAGCTCCAAAATGAGCATCCTATTAGAGAGATAATCACCACAAGCACTGCCTCTATGATTCGCATTCATAGGTCAACCAGTAAAGCCGTGGGTCATATTCTCATCGGACTTCAAGATTTATCACGAGTCGAAACTGCACATTATCTATCTTTTAGAAGATCTTCAAGGGAAGTACCGGATCTTCTACCACTTTTGGTCCGACACTTTCTCAGGATTTAACCACCAAGACTCACATTCCCTAGAGAAGACCAAGATCATAATTATCAGCGAGGAATGTCTGCTTTCTAAACATCACTACGGTCGAGCCAAAGACATTAAACAAAAGCGTTTCTCGGGAGGCAACCCGTGCAATAAAGTAGAGTAGAAGAATAAAGGATGACAAATGATCCGATCAGTAAAGGACGTAACTTCCAAGATTGCAAGACAGCCAGTGTCTTCACAAGACCATCTGCTAGAGGTACTCCTTTCTTTTCGTTACTAGCTCAAACTTTAAAATTATGCCACGTCCTAGCTTATCACTAAGTGTGGGATCCCACCCAAAAAGATACTAGACAAATATTCCCAAATCTTTAACTAAAACTCCTAAGTGTGGGATACACTAGGAACATTGAGGACAATGTTCGTCTAAGTGTGGGATGTTGGTATAAACTTTTTATACTATATCAAAATAACCCATTATGAAGATTCCGAGTTCTTAAGCCAAATTTCAAAAATTTTTAACAAGAGAAAGCCTTTTCGAAAAAGTAGTTTTGAAAACCTGAAACGTTTGTAAATAAAAATAAGACTTAAGTAAGGTGGAAATCTTGTTAGGACGAACCAAATCTCTAATAGAGCATTGCATGACTAGGCATTATCGACCTAAATTGATTATGGTGAGGCACCCAAATAAGACCAGCATTCGTCTTTAATGCTTCGCTATCGACCGTTGAGAGTGCCGATGTCTGTGCTCAGAATCAGAACTTGTTTTAGATCTACATTTCAGAAGCAGCGAAACGTGATTCGGTTATAATCAGAAGACCTAGCCATTTTTCATAAGCCTCTCACACCTCCACTACTTCCACCACACCAATTCATCTACACTCGAAAAATCCAGGAAAATGAGATTCCTTTCGAAAACCCGATGTTATAAACATCTCAAGTATCACGGCAAAGGTTTTGAAAAAGTTTACCGGCAAAAAGTTTTTCGAGATGAAATCTCCAAAAAAAATAAAATAAATAAAATAAAATAAAATTTTAGTTCTGAAAAAAAGGAGCAGAACTTATAAAGAGAAATGCCAAAGAAGAACTTGACCAAAAATGATTATCAAATGGAGAAAAGTCCATAAAGTGCTTCTCAAAAATATCAGCACTCCTATCTATCTTAAATTTTCCAAAAATTCCGAATAAAAGTCTTCAGAGAGACTGTATTACCCTTTTTCTCACCCCTAAAAACAACTTCACCACCACTCCAAAATTTCTTTCCATCATTGACAAATGACCTAGAAGCTATGGTTACTACCGTTTTCACATTAGTAGCAAAGATTTAAGTCTTTATCAAGCCTATGACGATGAGTGCAGCATGACTAGCTATGAGTGAATTCATTTCTTAGATCTATAGAGAACCCTAAACACTTATGTGATTTGAATGACCCGTGAAAGCTAGCCTAAGTCATGTAACCTCCTCTCATGCTTGCAGAGATAGTTTCAACCCTAAAATAGAATAACTCATCTTACTTTTTGCTCTTATAATAAAAAGCAAACCGCTTAGGCTATTAGAAAAGAAAATCCGAAAATATTTCTTAAGGTAAAAAAGAGAGTTTGCTTGAGGACAAGCAAAGTCTAAGTGTAGGATATTTGATATCGGCTAAAAAGTCACGTTTTCACACCAGTATTGAGGCCCAAAAACAAGAAAGTTTCAAACTTTATCAGAAAAATACCCGCTTCGTCGGTTAGAATTGAAGATCAAGAGATTACGAAGACGGTGCAAAAAGAATCAAGAGAATCGGAGCTAAAACGAAGATTCTAGAGCGAAAACGGTGAAAGACAAGAAATCAAGTTACGATCCAGTGAATCAGCAAACCAAACGGCGTACCAAACGGCCTGCCAAATGGCTTGTCAGTATGGAAAATGGCCTGCCACATGGCTAGATCAAACGGGCACAGAAAACGAGCAAGGCTGGCAAACGGCCCCTGCAAACGGCCTGCCAAATTTCAAGTCTATTTAAAGAGTCTTTGTCATCCATTTCGATACACACTTCAATTCACTTCTTTCTCTCTCTTGTACAATATTAGCCATACTTTCAAGGTCTTCGGATCCGTGTGGGATATCTAGTACCCGGAGAAGAACGCCGAAGATTGTATTAGGAGCGGTCTGGAGTTTGAAGTTGTCACTTTTGTATTCAGAACTCGTTTAATCTACTAGTACTTCTATCCTTTATCTTTATGTAATGTCTTCTATCCTTATATTTTGCGATGTTGTTGCCATGATTAGCGAGTAGTTATATTTTATGTATGCTATGAAGTAATCAGTTATAATGCTGAAATAATGTTATGGTTTGTGTATGTTGTCGAAATGCTTTCCGATTATGCTTTAAACTCAATCGCTTTTCCAACTAATAGAACGTAGTTATCGGCTCTGTTATTGGGAAGTCGCGGACCCCGATTCGGAGTACACTATATGTGTCAACCCTTGGTAAGAAAAGTCTATCGGATACAATGCAAGATCGACTGAGGCACACCGATTATAGTAAGTCTATCAAGCTTTGGATTCCGACTGAGGACTATTTCGTAGTGAAACATCTAACTAGACCCTTAGTACATTGTCGATCCCAGACCATGCTAGTGTAGTCACCAAGCATATAAACTTCGTACGTGCATGCTGAAGCTCAACATTGTAAAGATCCGTCCTAATCCATAAGAACGAATAAAATAACATATGATTACATTGCGAGGTATTTGACCTCTATATGATACATTTTACAAACATTGCATTTGTTTTAAACGAAAAACTTTCATTACATCGAAAGTTGATAGGCATATATATCCTTTCATAATATATCCAAACTATAAAGACTTAATAGTAATCTTGTTGAACTCAATGACTCGAATGCAACGTCTTTTGAAATATGTCATGAATAACTCCAAGTAATGTCTCTAAATGAGCAAATGCACATCGGAAGATTTCTTTCAAACCTGAGAATAAACATGCTTTCAAGTGTCAACCAAAAGGTTGGTGAGTTCATTAGTTTATCATAAACATTCATTTCCATCATTTTAATAGACCACAAGATTTTCATTTCCATTTCTCATAAATATACGTCCCATACATAGAGACAAAAATCATTCATATGGATTGAACACCTGGTAACCGACGTTAACATAATGCATATAGAATATCCCCAAAACAGAAATCCATCTGTATAAATAACTCGAAGTACTAAAGCATATCATTTTATAGTATGGGAGGAGTTAGTGCCCGTAGATCTACCTTTAGGATTCGCGTCAATTAGGGTGTCTGTTCCCTAATTCTTAGGCTACCAAGCTAAAAGGGGTGATATTCGATTCAATAATCCAACCATAGAATGTAGTTTCGATTACTTGTATCTATTTCGTAAAACATTTATAAAAGCAGCGCATGTATTCTCAGTCCCAAAAATATATATTGCAAAAGCATTTAAAAAGGGAGCAAATGAAACTCATCTATTATATTTCGTAGTAATTAAACATATGATGACATTGAACAAGTGCAAGGTTGGCCTCGGATTCACGAACCTATATTAATTATATATATTTATATGTTGGTCAATATTTGTCTAATAATTAAGGTCAAGCCGTAGTGTATCACAATCCTAATGCTCGAGACTACTATGCAAAAGTCAACAAAAGTTAATTTGACTCAAAATGATTTCCAAAATTTATACATGATTATTATATAGTTTAAATATCGTCGTTTTATATTTTTAAATATTTTTAAAAGATTTACTAGAGTAAATAATATAATTCATTTATTAATAACTAAAATTTTATATAAAAATATACTTTTATATATCTTAAGTAATAAAATTTATAAAGTTCATTTAATATCATAAAAATATTATGATAGGTTTTATTAAAGTAATTATATTATTTGTATTACATATTTATTTGATAAAATAACATTGATAATAATAATAAGTAAAAGTTGTATTATTTTGTAATAATAATTATTATTATCCTATTAATAAAAATATCAATATTTATATTTACTAAAAATGATATTATGATAAAATGATAATTCTAATTATCATTACTTTAATATTTACGATACTTTTTAATATTAACTTTAAAATAATAATTCTATTTAAAATGATAATAATAATGTTATTTTATAATAACAATGACATTTCTATTTTTTTTTAAATGATAGTTTTAATACTAACGATACTTTTAATAATAATAATAATAGTAATAATAAGAACGATAATTTTTATCTAAATCAATATCTTACAATATTTTAATTTCATCATGATACTCATACTCATTATTTCCTAATCGATTCATTTAATAGCTTTTAATCATCTTTTATATCGCGTTCATGTTAATGATAATAATAGTAATCATAATAATTAGGTGTTACTAATATTAGTTTTTTTAATTATAATAATACTAATGATAATAAATATTATGATAATATTAATAATAATACTAATTATAACTTTAACGATAATAACGATAGTAATAATAATAAAAATAACAATTTTTAATGATAATACTCTTTATTGTTAATAATAATAATAATAATAATAATAATAATAATAATAATAATAATAATATTTATAATAATAATAATAATAATAATAATAATAATGATAATAATAATAATAATAATTAGATAAAAACTATAACGACAACAATAACGACGATAAAAATAATCATTTTTAATAATAATACAAAAATTCAATTGGCTATAACTTCTAATCCGTTCATCGAAACCATTCGATATCTAAATGAAAAGTTCTTAATTTTTTGCTAGCTTTCCAACGACATGCATATCTTATACCTTATCTCAACTGCATATGTAACTAATTCAGGATTCAACATAACCTATCTAACGACAATATCAAAAATACAAGCATGTATAATCCTATATACTCGAGCACTAATCAGGGATATACTAATAATATATAAAAGTTAAATTATGAGTACTCACGTATCAATATTGAGATTCAATATTGCAGGAAAGGTACGTAGACGCAACGGAGATGATAAACACCAGTTTGACCTCACGAGCTACACCCCTGATACATACCCATAACCTCCATAGCTATAACCCATAATCTCCTTAGCTCTACCCGCTCATAAAAATCCATTTTTGAAATAACCCGCTCATGACTCCGTCGTAGTATTTTATATATAAACTAATAATAATACCAATACTACTACTAATAATAATAAGATTAATAATAATATTAATAATAATAATAATAATAATAATAGTAATAATAATAATAATATTAATATATATATATATATATATATATATATATATATATATATATATATATATATATATATATATATATATATATATATTATGTTTATGTTTATGTTTATGCGAAGTGAGGAGTAGATGAATTCAAAAGAATCCGAACGCTCGAGCTTTATACTACTTTCTTGGTACCTAACCCCATGCGAGTGCATGGGGTTTGTGAGGGCTAAATCATGCGAGTGCATGACTAAAGTGAAAGAATCACATTCGATTTCTTTTTCCTACCTACACTCTAATAATTATTATTATATATAAATTAATATTTAATATATATAATTAATTATATATTATATTATATTCACGTGCATGGTAAAAATGTAATTTTTGTTCAAATGACATGTACGTCGTCACTCAACTCATGTACCACTTTCGGTTTTCCGGACGCACTTTTGTACGTTTAGAAAACTAGCCTTTTACGTTACGCGTCGTGTACCCTTATTAATAATTTGACTTACTCGTCAATAAATTACCTTATAAAAAATGTAACTTATAAAATTGAGTGTTGTGGTCATTTGCTTTTATAAATCAGTGACTCGTTGTTTATCAAAATATATTATTTTAAATCTGGACGTTTTATAACTAAGTTAAAATATATAGATGTATATATATATATATATATATATATATATATATATATATATATATATATATATATATATATATATATATATATATATATATATATATATATTTATTATTTAAAATTGTAAATTTGTACGTAATATATATGTTTGGAATATTTATCTAATGATATAATATTTAGTCTTTCAAAACAAATTATATTTCAAAGTTCGTTTTATTTTTCATTTAGAAAATATTATAACATGTATCGTTTATACTTAAAACTTAAATAGATACAATTCATTTATGCACTGACGTTTTAAATATCAATCGCATTATTAAGCGAGTGTTACTATCGCGTACTTAACTAATTTGAAAAACATATATATTAATGAACACATTTTAAATATACGTTGTAAGTTATTTATATATCTAACAACTAATATTCCAATTTACGTTATTTAAACAAGGACGTTTTAATTATCAATTTCCATTATATCATAAAGCGTTTTCCAACGTTTGAAAAAAAATCAATCGAGTGTTATGAAATTCAATCTTCCACTATCCTTTGTCTAACTCTCAATGATTGATAATTTGTTCTTATTCGTAAATCACTTTACCATTTTTAGAATATTGTTAAAATGGAAAGATTTCTCAAATCAACGTGGGCCTCTCGACAGAGACTCATAATCATAATTCAATGTATCTGATAATTCAATCATTTGATATTATCTTCTTATTCCGTTGATAAATATTTTTATATATATTTTGAAACAAATACATTCATGTAAAGTATTATACATCTAACACTTTGTTAATATTTTCAAGGTATAATATATACGTATATATATATAATCATATCCATTTAGTTAATGGTTAGTGAATCATTGGAATTTGGTCGAGGTTAAATAAATGTATGAACATAGTTTAAAATTCTTGATATTCAATTTAACAAACTTTGCTTATCGTGTCGAAAACATATAAAGATTAAAGTTTAAATTTGGTCGGAAATTTCCGGGTCGTCACAGTACCTACCCGTTAAAGAAATTTCGTCCCCAAAATTTGATAGAGGTCGTCATGTGTGACGGCCCGGAAATTTTTGACCAAATTTAAACTTAATTTCATATCATCTCGACATGATAAGCAAAGACTGTAATGTTAAGTATCGAAAACTTTGGAACAGTTTACATGAATTCATTTGACCTTTGACTACTCCCGAAGATTCACGAACAATTAATTATAAATATATATGGGGGAATGTATATATAGATGATTATATATGAAAATAAGTATATCTTATAAATTAAACTATTCTGTGATTTAATTGTCATGAAAGATGACTCAAGATTAGTTAAAACTGTTTATTTAATGATAGAAAGTATATTAAATGTAAAAGTTTTTGGACATAATTTGTCAACGATAATAATGTATTAAATGTAAACTTTGAGTCTATTTGATTCAATATATAGATATAATATACTTATTTAAGTAATACAATTTGTTAAATAAAACATAATTATAGATATGGTAACTTGAAAATATATGTATATGAATTATATGCATAAATATTATGTTATGTATATTGTTAAAATGGATAACTATTAAAGATATATATAGTATATATTGTATAAATATTAAACTTTACATAATTAATAAATTGTGATATTAATATATAACTACGAGTTAAAATATAATTATTATATTAATATTAGTATCATTAAGTATTATTATTAAAACAAATATTAATATCGATATCAGTACCATTAATATTATTATAGAATATAAAGATGTAAAATTTGATACATGTAACATGTTATATATCTTTACAATTATCATTTTTAATATCATTACAACTTTATTACTTTTACCATTGTATTTTTTTTTACTTATTTGATATTATTATTAATAACTCTATTATTATTATTAATAGTATTATTTTTTAATAATATAATTATGTATTTATTTATTTATTAATATTAAATATAAGTTATATATGTGTGAAGGCATCCATTTACGTAATACTATATCTATATCACTACCCATCTGATTGAAATCAGATCTTCTTTTTTTTTTTTTGTCATTTTTCATTTGTTTCTGTTCCTCCCTGTTTACCCGTGAAGACATGTCGAAGACTTTCCTTTCATCTTAATCAACCGGATCTTTATTAGGATGTAAACCAGTCGACTTTTATCACCAACACCCAATTACATACCCTAATTTTATCCACTGCAATTTCAATAAAAACTAAACAGGAACCCTTATTTTACTCCATTGCAGGTGAAAATTAATATTTCAATTTTCGACTTAATCTTCAAATTTTAAAAATGCAGAAGTGATTAAAGGTTAGTCGTGATACTATCTGCACGATTTCAGTTCGTAACTCTCAAAATCAAAGTCGAATTTGGAGAGTCAAAGTTACAAGTTAAAAAGTCAAATGAATGTTCTATAATCAAATTGAAGTTTTAAAGATCGGTTCTGCTGAAATTGATGAATTATAACATTTTTACGAATCATTTAACACACTTTTTGTTTTGAAAACATCATCTAAAAATGTCTGGGATTCGAAATTGAGGTACGAGTTCATGATTGCTTTGTGAGAGCTGTACATCCGTTTTTTTTATTCTCTTTCTGTTAATCAATGTACCCCCATCATTTGATATTCGGTTTCGTTTATAAATCCAAAGACGTATTCGTTCATTTTGCTGTTTTGATCAGTGAATTAATTTGGCTACTCGATTATGAGGAAGAAAGGGAGTTAAACAGGAAACTAGTTAAATAAATTGAGGGTGTGTATAAAACCAGAAAAGACATAGCGGTGTAATGGTTTGAGGGGTTGTTGGGGTATCGAGAGGTCCTTGGTTCGATCCCAGGCTACAGCAAATTATAATTTTTTTTCTATTTTGTTGGGCTGCTTGCTTCGTTTCTTAATTGGGCCGAGTTATTGCTGATGCTACTAAGTGGGTCGAAAGTCTGGGCTGTTTGTTGTGTGCTTGTACGCGACAACTATTGAATTATGTAGATATTAGATTCATAAAATCTCAGAAAAACAGAGATAGTCGGGTGGTAGAGGGCGTTGTGTGTTAAGTGAGAGGTCGCGAGTTCGAGTCCCGTCCTGGGCAATGACAATTCTTTTTGAGGAAACTTTTAAGGGTATACTCTCTTAATATTTTTTCCTATTATTATTATTATTATTATTATTATTATTATTATTATCATTAATTATACTTATTGTTATTGTTATTATTATTATTATTATTATTATTATTATTATTATTATTATTATTATTATTATTATTATTATTATTATTATTATTATTATTATTATTATTATTATTATTATTAGTATTATGTTAGTTATTATTATTATGATTTTTATTAATTTAGTTTACATTATTATAATAAGTAATATGAGTATTATTATATTTAGTAGGAACATAAGTATTAGTAGTAAAGTAATTATTATTATTAATAACATTATTACATTTATATTAACAATATTATTATAACAAATAAATATTTTCCGGGTATATTTATTATAACTACCATAATACTACATACAATTATATATATAAAGATTATTTATATAAATATTTATATATAATAAATTATTGATTTTTAAATATAATATTAAACTATATAAATATTAACTATTTTAAATATATACAAATTAAATATATAAGATATAATATATGAATTTATTTGATTAGAGTTATGTGTGTTAATATATACATAAATGATATAGGTTCGTGAATCCGAGGTCAACCCTGCTTTGTTAAGTTGTTAAATGTCGTTATATGTATTTTTACTACAAAATACATTAGGTGAGTTTTCATTATTCCCTTTTTATATATATTTTTGAGACTGAGAATATATGCGCTGCTTTTATAAATGTTTTACGATATAGGCACAAGTAATCGAAACTACATTCTATGATTGAATTATCGAAGTCGAATATGCCCCTTTTTATTAAGTCCGGTAATCTAAGAATTAGTGAACAGACACCCTAATTGACGCGAATCCTAAAGAAAGATCTATCGGGCTCAACAAGCCCCATCCAAATTACCGGATCCTTTAGTACTTTGAAATTTATATCATGTCCGAAGGAGGATCCCGGAATGATGGGGATATTCTTATATATGCATATTGTGAATGTCGGTTACCAGGTGTTCAATCCATATGAATAATTTTTGTCTCTATGCATGGGACGTATATTTATGAGAACTGAAAATGAAAATCTTATGGTCTATTAAAATGATGGAAATCATTATTTATGTTTAACTAATGAACTCACCAACCTTTTGGTTGACACTTTAAAGCATGTTTATTCTCAGGTACGAAAGAAATCTTCCGCTGTGCATTTGCTCATCTTAGAGATATTACTTGGAGTCATTCATGACATATTTCAAAAGACGTTGCATTCGAGTCGTTGATTTCATCAAGATTATTATTAAGTCAGTTATAGTTAGATATATTATAAAATGGTATGCACGCCGTCAACTTTCGATGTAATGAAAGATTGTCTTTTCAAAAACGAATGCAATGTTTGTAAAATGTATCATATAGAGGTCAAGTACCTCGTGATGTAATCAACTGTTGTGAATCGTTTATAATTAATATGGACTTCGTCCGGATGGATTAGGACGGGTCGCTACATCATGGCTAACAATGAGAATGTTATTATGATGATTATAGAGTTTTATCATGTTTAAGAAGTATGGATAAAATAATTCGATTACTCGAAGTGTATGAGTGAGGTTATCGTAAATGAATGAAATAAGATAATAGTGATTCGTCACATCTTTTGACGTCGTCACGATTGATTTTCGGAGTTCAAGGGATTTGGAGAAAATCTTCGTAATAAGATTTGATTTATCGGTAATCAAGGGAATTGGGATCTGCTTTAAATGCGATCATCTGTTTTGATTGCTCTGTCAGATATTTTACTATAAATCCACCTCCTTCGCTTCTTTTTTAACTCACACCTTCCATTCTTTCTCCCTTAATTCTTACTTTAAAATTATTCGTCAATATGCTTCATCCAGTGCTGATTCTCGATATACTTCTAACTTTCATATCTGCCATTCTTCTTTTTCATCTACCACCAGAAGAATCTATTTACTTCTACTATATCCTTGGGTTTATAGTGTTTTTAGTTCTTCCTTGTCTTTATATCGCTATATGTATCGATATATATGGTTTGTAATTTCTAGGTTTTTGTTGAGTTTTATATCTTCCCTTATATTTCAAAGTTCCCGCTTCTGTCTTCTATAATCATTGTCATCCCCAGTTAATGCTCTCTTTTATTTGCTGCGATTTATACCCCAATTTTTTTTATTTTAGAGTTTTGTCCTTTCGCTTCTTCTTCTTGCGATTAAGCATCTCTTGTAATGGTCTAGAATTCGCAGATATGAATTTCGGAATGAACATAATTAATGTTCTAAGAAGGAAATGGTAATTGCAAGATCTTGATTTGTTAAATTACCAGAATACCCTGGAAAAGACCGAATCATCAAGAAAATATTTTCTTGATATTTTAGAGGTTAAATAGAATACAAGAGTCATGTAACATGGCACATGATGATGTTATGATCTGTGAATCATCACGTTTTATTTTAGAAACTCAGCATGACTTACTGTAATATAATCACGTTGATCGAGTGTCATTATATTATACTAACTGATGCTTCAGTTCCCAACACTACTTCAAAACATTCATAATTTAAACTCGACGGTTTCAGAATTTAGAAACTAAAATAGTTTCTTTTATGATGTAATACAGATAGCGCGAAGAGGTAAATGATTTCAGATAATAATTGTTATGAAAATATCTTCAGAAATATGGAGGATATTTATAATGAAAGATATGATGATATCTTAGAATATTTAAGATAAGAGGATGATGAAGAATATTGTCCGTAAGGGTTTTGGAGTCAGAAGCAAGGTATTCGTTAAAGACTTCAACAGATACTGAATCATTTGGATTCTTTGAAGGTAGGTTTAATCTTTGTAATTTATCCACAGCATCTTTCATACTTTGCTCAATCCGTTTTCCAGTTCCAAACCTTTTCTTTTTCTGAGCTTTGCCAACACACCATTCCTTATTGTCAAACTTTTTACTGTTAAGGTCGTTTACAGTTTTTGCTGCTTCATCAGCATTTTTCCAATTTCGGAGAACTAGTTCACAATCTGGGGTGTTTTTCAGAACTTCACATTCAAAGTATGTAAGTCTAGGAGATGGACGTTATATATATATATATATATATATATATATATATATATATATATATATATATATATATATATATATATATATATATATATATATATATATATATATATATATATATATATACATATATATATATAACTGTTGATGTAGACATGCTGCGATATTTCAAAATACTGATTGATGATTCTAGATAATTGGTATAGCAATTTACAAGGTGTGGATGATACATAATAGGGTTTTAATGAATACATATGGTGATTTTACGGAGCGACTTACGTTAAAGAGTCACGAAGTTGCTGGTACATCTGTTGATTATATGGTGGAATATAAAGGTTCTCCGGTACAAATGGGTAATCATATATATAAAGATTATGATAAGGCTACTCCTGATGAAAAATCGAAGTTGTCTTGCTGGAGATGTGATAGAATTTGCTACTTTGAAAAAGAATTGCAAAGTTATTTTTGATAATAAATGCCAAAGGATCTGACACAGATATGTGTTGAATTATGACTTTGGTTTCTAGAGCTTTTCAGGTACATAACTGTGGGTAATATGTGGTTGGATCATCATCTCGATTACTCATTATTTGAAGTGTCTTCCAGAATTTTGGAGGGTTTGAACACAGATTGTAATCGTTAATATAGTTTTGAAAGATGTAGGAATCTAAGAGTGATGATATCGGTTATATCTGAAATGTCCCGTTCATATTGATTATAAACGTTCCATATTAATTGATTTCGTTGCGTGGTTTTGACCTCTATATGAGACGTTTTTCAAAGACTGCATTCTTTTTTAAAAACAAACCATAACCTTTATTTTATCAACAATGTTAAAAGGACACCACCTAGATTATCAGAAATGATAATCTAAAAAATATCACACTTACACACTACCAATACATATTGGTTTACAATATTAATATGTTACAACAAAGTAAATTTCGAATGCACTTTTAAACAATATTATACAAGCATGCTGACTCCAAATCTTGTCCATATATTAGCATGCAACAACGGAAGATCTTAATAATCACCTGAGAATAAACATGCTTTAAACGTCAACAAAAATGTTGGTGAGTTATAGGTTTAACCTATATATTTATCAAATCGTAATAATAGACCACAAGATTTCATATTTCAATATACATCCCATACATAGAGATAAAAATCATTCATATGGTGAACACCTGGTAACCGACATTAACAAGATGCATAAAAGAATATCCCCATCATTCCGGGACATCCATCGGACATGATATAAAACTCGAAGTACTAAAGCATCCGGTACTTTGGATGAGGTTCGTTAGGCATAATAGATCTATCTTTAGGATTCGCGTCAATTAGGCGTGCACTAATTCTAAAAATTAGTGATGTTCCCTAATTCTTAGGTACCAAGCAAAAGGGGCATATTCGGCTTCGATCATTCAACCATAGAAAGTAGTTTCATGTACTTGTGTCTATTTTGTAAAACATTTATAAAGCTGCATGTATTCTCATCCCAAAAATATTAGATTTTAAAAGTGGGACTATAACTCACTTTCACAGATTTTTACTTCGTCGGAAAGTAAGACTTGGCCACTGGTCGATTCACGAACCTATAACAAATATGTACATATATATCAAAGTATGTTCAAAATATATTTACAACATTTTTAATACATTTTAATGTTTAAATATTTTCAGTCAGCTGTCCTCGTTAGTAACCTACAACTAGTTGTCCATAGTTAGATGTACAGAAATAAATTGATATATATTATCTTGACCCAATCCATGACCCAGTGTATACACGTCTCAGGCTAGATCACAACTCAAAGTATATATATTTTTGGAATCAACCTCAACCCTTTATAGCTAACTCCAACATTACTGCATATAGAGTGTCTATGGTATTCCAAGATTACATAATATATTAGAATACATGTATAATACAATATAATTTAGCTAGGATATAATTTGTATAGAATTGTTACAATATTTCCCGTAGCTACAACAATCAAAAAATATCCAATCTTTTTTACCCATAACTTCTTCGTTTTAAATCCGTTTTGAGTGAATCAAATTGCTGTGGTTTCATATTGAACTCTATTTTATGAATCTAAACATAAAAAGTATAGGTTTATAGTCAGAAATATAAGTTACAAGTCATTTTTGTAAGAGGTAGTCATTTCAGTCGAAAGAACGACGTCTTGATGACCATTTTGAAAAACATACTTTCACTTTGAGTTTAACCATGATTTTTGGATATAGTTTCATGTTCATAAGAAAAATAATTTTCCCAGAAGAACAACTTTTAAATCAAAGTTTATCATAGTTTTTAATTGTTAAACCCAAAACAGCACGCAGTGTTACTATGACGGCGTATGTCCGGTTTTACGGTGTTTTTCGTGTTTCCAGGTTTTAAATCATTAAGTTAGCATATCATATAGATATAGAACATGTGTTTAGTTGATTTTAAAAGTCAAGTTAGAAGGATTAACTTTTGTCTGCGAACAAGTTTAGAATTAACTAAACTATGTTCTAGTGATTTCAAGTTTAAACCTTCGAATAAGGTAGTTTTATATATATGAATCAAATGATGTTATGAACATCATTACTACCTCAAGTTTTGTGGATAAACCTACTAGAAATTAAAAAAATAGATCTAGCTTCAAAGGATCCTTGGATGGCTTGAAAGTTCTTGAAGCAGAATCATGACACGAAAACAAGTTCAAGTAAGATTTCCACTCGAAATAAGATTGTTATAGTTATAGAAATTGAATCAAAGTTTGAATATGAGTATTACCTTGTATTAGAAAGATATCTTACTGTAAATAAGAAAGATTTCTTGAGGTTGGATGAATACTTTACAAGATTGGAAGTAAGCTAACAAACTTGAAAGTATTCTTGATTTTATGAAACTAGAACTTATAGAATTTATGAAGAACACTTATAACTTGAAGATAGAATTTGAGAGAGATCAATTAGATGAATAAAATTGAAGAATGAAAGTGTTTGTAGTTGTTTTTGGTAGTTAGTATATGGATTAGATATAAAGGATGTGTAATTTTGTTTACATGTAAATAAGTCATGAATGATTACTAATATTTTTGTAATTTTATGAGATATTTCATCATAGTTGCCAAATGATGGTTCCCACATATGTTAGGTGACTCAAATGGGCTGCTACAAGCTGATAATTGGAGTGTATATACCAATAGTATATACATCTAAAAGCTGTGTATTGTACGAGTACGAATACGGGTGCATACGAGTAGAATTGTTGATGAAAATGAACGAGGATGTAATTGTAAGCATTTTTGTTAAGTAGAAGTATTTTGATAAGTGTCTTGAAGTCTTTCAAAAGTTTATGAATACATATTAAAACACTACATGTATATACATTTTAACTGAGTCGTTAAGTCATCGTTAGTCGTTACATGTAAATGTTGTTTTGAAACCTTTAGGTTAACGATCTTGTTAAATATTGTTAACCCATTGTTTATTATATCTAAAGAGATGTTAAATTATTACATTATCATGATATTATGATATATTAATATATCTTAGTATGATATATATACAGTTAAATGTTGTTACAACGATAATCGTTACATATATGTCTCGTTTTGAAATCATTAAGTTAGTAGTCTTGTTTTTACATATGTAGTTCATTGTTACATATGTAGTTCACCGATCAACTTGGGTGGTCAATTGTCTATATGAAACCTATTTAAATTAATCAAGTCTTAACAAGTTTGATTGCTTAAAATATTGGAAACAATTAATTATGTAAATAACAATTTCATTTAATATATATAAATATGGAAAAGTTCGAGTCACTACAGTACCTACCCGTTAAATAAATTTCGTCCTGAAATTTTAAGCAGTTGGAGGTGTTGTCGTATCTTCTGAAAATAACCAGGTGAACTCGGGTCCTCTATGAGCATTTAATCGAACCTTAACAATTGGTATTTTGTTTTGCTTAAGTTTTTTAACCTCACGATCCATTATTACGACGAGTTCTTCGATAAATTGAAGTTTTTCGTTGATTTGGATTTCGTCTAACGGAATAATGAGATCTTCTTTAGCAAAACATTTCTTCAAATTCGAGACGTTGAAAGTGTTATGTACAGCCGCGAGTTGTTGAGGTAACTCAAGTCGGTAAGCTACTGGTCCGACGCAATCAATAACCTTGAATGGTCCAATATACATTGGGTTTAATTTCCCTCGTTTACCAAATCGAACAACGCCTTTCCAAGGTGCATCTTTAAGCATGACCATCTCTCCAATTTCAAATTCTATATCTTTTCTTTTAATATCAGCGTAGCTCTTTTGTCGACTTTGGGCGGTTTTCAATCGTTGTTGAATTTGGATGATCTTCTCGGTAGTTTCTTGTATTATCTCCGAACCTGTAATCTGTCTATCCCCCACTTCACTCCAACAAATCGGAGACCTACACTTTCTACTATAAAGTGCTTCAAACGGTTCCATCTCAATGCTTGAATGGTAGCTGTTTTTGTAGGAAAATTCTGCTAACGGTAAATGTCGATCCCAACTGTTTCCAAAATCAATAACACATTCTCGTAGCATGTCTTCAAGCATTTGTATCGTCCTTTCGCTCTACCCATCAGTTTGTGGATGATAGGCAGTACTCATGTCTAGACGAGTTCCTAATGCTTGCTGTAATGTCTGCCAGAATCTTGAAATAAATCTGCCATCCCTATCAGAGATAATAGAGATTGGTATTCCATGTCTGGAGACGACTTCCTTCAAATACAATCGTGTTAACTTCTCCATCTTGTCATGTAACGACTCAACCGGTTATTCAACCGAATACGCAGCAAAAGATTTTTTTTTTGATAACAGAAGGGTACGCGGCGCGTACCACTGCCTGTGCGCGGCGCGCACAAGGCCCTGGACAGTTCTAATCAAAATTCCATTTCCACGCGAAAAGATTTCCTGCTTCCCGACACCTTTAGACTAAACACTTTTCACAACATTTTTATATTAAGTAAAACTAACACATTTCAATAATAAAACAAGTTTTACGACACCGGGCCCACATCGACCCGAATTTCACTTTTACTTACAAAATACATGTTCAACCTAATATACATTTAGACGAGTTAGGACTCTATAACCTAACCCGATACCAAGAGCATAATCCCAAGGATCTACCAAACCCCCAATCCGCGTCCACATCTCCAAAAGCTACCCAATCGAGCCCAAGCGCACCTACGCAACTAGTCTAACAACTAGCTAGCTTCATAACACAATTCCTGTAAAAAGGTAAACAACGAGAGGGTAAGCTACTTGCAAACACTTACACACATACCGCATACATGCTAGCAACACAATTAGATTATCACCTCAAATACAAAGCTATTAACCTCCAATACCACAAGCTAGCACAACAATAGCATATATATATATATATATATATATATATATATATATACATATATATATATATATATATATATATATATATATATATATATATATATATATATAATTCGAACAATATAATATGCTTACGCTATAACACTATAACCATGGTTCACCAAGTACAAGGGAATGGTACTTCGAATTTCCCATCGGTGTTCCCAACAACCGTTAGTATACAACGAAATATATCACTAACCCCTGGGTGGTATCGATCGCCCGAACTTAAAACCCACCCGTCACGTGTAATGTGGTATCGAACGCCCGAACTTTAACCCATACTACACTCCCACACACACACCCATATGACATGGTATCGAACGCCCGAACTTTAAACCCATATCATATATTGACCCGATGTGGTATCGATCGCCCGAACTTAAACCCACATCGAACCTCGTACAAGTAAATACATTATATACACACATGTATAATCATTCCACTCACCTCGAGATACTCGCACAAGTCATAATGTAAGTCGTCTCCAAACGCAACCGAGCAAGCTTTTACCTATAATACGCATATAGATATACACACAATTAACATACATTCTCTACAAGAGAATTCGACGACAAAGCCCTTAACCAAGGTTTATACCTACCTCCACAATCCACCCATTTAGACACCTAAAGTGGACTTCACCAATTACCACTACGGGCGGTAATTCCGACCCATTCAACAAGTACAATTTAACCTAAATTATACTTGATGCCATTTAACCCAACCTAGGTCTTACAAAATTGCTTATCATCCAATTAATCCAAAATTAAAGTCATTACCAAATTTGACCCATCTAAGTCAACCCATTTTGACATAAGTCCCAAAAACATCTTTAATCACTAATGGCTAGTGATTAACTTTCTAAAACACCATTTAACACTTGAATCAAACATTTATATACTTGGTTCATCAAATCTTGACCTCATATCTTAGTTTGACACCAAATCAAGGTTAACACCCATTTTAACCAACTAACATGTTCTTATGAACATCTAAATCACCAACACACTTATAATCTAGTGATTTAACACCCAAACCATGATGAATACTTCCGAATTCTTCATCAAACCCTAAACCAATAATAATTGGGTTCACTTACACTAACAATATCCATAACCCCCAAATTTCACAAGAAATGGGGTTTATAACCCTAACTAACTCAAACCCTAACCCCAAGTCAAAATCAAAGTAATTAAATCGAATCTAGGATTTACCTCAACTCCAAAACTGAGCTAGTAACAAGAAACACCAAGGAGAACCAAAACCCACTTCCAATTTAGGCAAAAATCACCATCTTCAACATCCCTTCAAGCTTCCTCTCTCTAGAACTCACTCTCTCTCTCTCTAAGATGGATGAGAGTGTTTGTGGATGTGAAAGTGATGGATGAGAGTGTTTGTGGATGTGAAAGTGATCCAAAAGTGGATCTAAAACTGATAATATGGCCACAGATCTGTCCTCAAGTGAAATGACCAAAATGCCCTTCATTTAGCTCAAAATAGAAAAAGACATAAAACTGTCCCAGGTAAGGTACGCGGCGCGCACCCTTGAATGTGCGCGGCGCGCACAAGGGTCTAATCAGATTCTGAAGTTCAGGGACTGATTCTGAAAAATCCCGATTCTGATGTAAATTCTGAAAATGCATAAGTGTTAGGTAGACCTTTTGTGGCGCTTTCTGATGCACACATTTCCTAACACTTTCAGGAACATTTTCTGATGCACAAAATTCAGGGTGTTACATGTCATCTTCTCTTATTGGTAGGAAGTGTGCAGATTTGGTGAGACGATCAACTATTACCCAAATAGTATCAAAACCACTGGCAGTCCTTGGCAATTTAGTGATGAAATCCATGGTAATGTTTTCCCATTTCCATTCCGAGATTTCGGGTTGTTGAAGTAGACCTGATGGTTTCTGATGCTCCGCTTTGACCTTGGAACACGTCAAATATTCTCCTACATATTTAGCAACATCGGCTTTCATACCCGGCCACCAAAAATGTTTCTTGAGATTCTTGTACATCTTCCCCGTTCCAGGGTGTATTGAATATCTAGTTTTATGAGCTTCTCTAAGTACCATTTCTCTCATATCTCCAAATTTGGGTACCCAAATTCTTTCAGCCCTATATCGGGTTCTGTCTTCTCGAATATCAAGATGCTTCTCCGATCCTTTGGGTATTTCAGCCTTTAAATTTCCCTCTTTTATAACTCCTTGTTGCGCCTCCTTTATTTGAGTAGTAAGGTTATTGTGAATCATTATATTCATAGCTTTTACTTGAATGGGTTCTCTGTCCTTTCTGCTCAAGGCGTCGGCTACCACATTTGCCTTCCCCGGGTGGTAACGAATCTCAAAGTCGTAATCATTCAACAATTCAATCCACCTGCGCTGTCTCATGTTCAATTATTTCTGGTTAAATATGTGTTGAAGACTTTTGTGGTCGGTATATATAATACTTTTGACCCCATATAAGTAGTGCCTCCAAGTCTTTAATGCAAAAACAACCGCGCCTAATTCCAAATCATGCGTCGTATAATTCTGCTCGTGAATCTTCAATTGTCTAGATGCATAAGCAATTACCTTCGTTCGTTGCATTAATACACAACTGAGACCTTGCTTTGAGGCGTCACAATATATCACAAAATCATCATTCCCTTCAGGTAATGACAATATAGGTGCTGTAGTTAACTTTTTCTTTAACAATTGAAACGCCTTTTCTTGTTCATCCTTCCATTCAAATTTCCCCCCTTTATGCGTTAATGCAGTCAAGGGTTTTGCTATTCTGGAAAAATCTTAGATGAACCTTCTGTAGTAACCAGCTAGTCCTAAGAATTGGCGTATATGCTTCGGAGTTTTCAGGGTTTCCCACTTTTCAACAGTTTCAATCTTTGCTGGATCCACCTGAATACCTTCTATGTTCACTACGTGACCGAGGAATTGAACTTCTTCCAACCAAAATGCACACTTTGAAAATTTAGCGTACTGTTTTTCTTTCCTCAGCAACTCTAGTACTTTTCTCAAATGTTCTTCATGCTCTTGATCATTCTTCGATTAAATAAGTATGTCATCGATGAAAACAATGACAAACTTGTCAAGGTATGGTCCACACACTCGGTTCATGAGGTCCATGAACACAGCTGGTGCGTTAGTAAACCCAAACGGCATAACCATATAATGACTGTAACGCGTTCTAAAAGCAGTCTTTGGAATATCATCCTCCTTCACCCGCATTTGATGATACCCAGAACGTAAATCAATCTTCGAATAAACCGACGAGCCATGTAGTTGATCAAATAAGTCGTCGATTCTTGGTAGTGGGTAGCGGTTCTTGATGGTAAGTTTGTTCAACTCTCGGTAGTCGATAGATAACCTAAATGTACCATCCTTCTTCTTGACAAACAAAACAGGAGCTCCCCACGGTGATGCGCTTGGTTGAATGAAACCACGCTCTAAAAGTTCTTGTAATTGGCTCTGAAGTTCCTTCATTTCACTAGGTGCGAGTCTGTATGAAGCACGAGCTATTGGTGCAGCTCCCGGTACAAGGTCTATTTGAAATTCAACGGATCGGTGTGGAGGTAGTCCTGGTAATTCTTTTGGAAATACATCGAGAAATTCTTTTACGACGGGAACATCATTGATGTTCTTTTCTTCGGAATTGGCTTTCTCGACGTGTGCTAGCACAGCATAGCAACCTTTTCTTATTAGTTTTTGTGCCTTCAAGTTACTAATAAGGTTTAACTTCACGTTGCTCTTTTCTCCGTACACCATTAAGGGTTTTCCTTTTTCTCGTATAATGCGAATTGCATTTTTGTAACAAACGATCTCTGCTTTCACTTCTTTCAACAGTCCATAACGATTATCACATCAAAACTCCCTAACTCTACTGGTATCAAGTCAATCTTAAATGTTTTGTTAACCAGTTTAATTTCTCGATTCCGACATATATTATCCGCTGTAATTAATTTACCATTTTCTAATTCGAGTAAAAATTTATTATCCAAGGGCGTCGGTGAGCAACTTAGTTTAGCACAAAAATCTCTACTCATATAGCTTCTATCCGCACCCGAATCAAATAAAACATTAGCAGATTTATTTTCAATGAGAAACGTACCTGAAACAAGCTCCGGGTCTTCCTGCGCTTCTGCCGTATTAATATTGAAAACTCTTCCGCGGCCCTGCCCATTAGTATTCCCCTGATTTGAGCAGTTTTTAATAATGTGGCCCGGTTTTCCACATTTATAACAGACTACGTTGGCAGTACTTGCTCCGACACTACTTGTTCCGACATTACTCGTTCCGGCATTATTTGTTCCTTTAGTTCTATTATACATTGGTCTGTAGACCTCACACTTTTTCGCGTTATGACAATTTCTTTTACACCTGTTGCAAAATGTTGTGCAGAACCCCGGGTGATTCTCTTCACACCTTTGGCATTGCTATTTCTGATTATTATTGTTGTTTTTGCGGTTGTTATTGTTGTTGGGACGATTATTGTAATTGTTGTTGTTGGGACGTTTGTTGTAATTGTTGTTATTGGGATTGTGATTGTTGTTGTTGCAATTTATGTTGCAGTTGTTGAGATAGTTGTTGCGATTGTGGTTGTAATTGTTGTTGTCGTTGTTGTACTGGTGACTCTTGTCACTGTTTTCCTCCCACTTCCTCTTGAGTTGTTTCGTGTTGGCTTCTTCGGCCGCCTGTTCTTTAATTCTCCCCTCAATCTAATTTATGAGTTTATGAGCCATTCGACTTGCCTTCTGTATGGAAACGGGCTCGTTTGAACTCACATCTTCTTGAATCCTTACTGGTAACCCTTTTACAAACGCGTCGATCTTCTCTTCTTCATCTTCGAACGTTCCTGGACACAATAGGCACAACTCTGTGAATCGTCGTTCATACGTGGTAATGTCGAACCCTTGTGTTCGTAACTCTCTAAGCTCTTCCTTGAGCTTATTGACCTCGTTTCTAGGATGGTACTGCTCGTTCATCAATTGCTTGAATGCTGACCATGGTAGTGCATAAGCAGCATCTTGTCTTACCTGCTCAAGATAGGTATTCCACCATGTTAACACTTGAAAGGACCCGTTCATATACATTATAAATGATTCACAATAGTTGATTACATCGCGAGGTATTTGACCTCTATATGATACGTTTTACAAACATTGCATTCGTTTTTAAAAGACAAACTTTCTTTACAACGAAAGTTTACGGCATGCATACCATTTCATATTACATCCAACTATAATTGACTTAATATTAATCTTGATGAACTCAACGACTCGAATGCAACGTCTTGCAAAGTATGTCATGAATGACTCCAGGTAATATCCTTAAAATGAGCTAATGCACAGCAGAAGATTTTTTTCTTTAATACCTGAGAATAAACATGCTTTAAAGTGTCAACCAAAAGGTTGGTGAGTTCATTAGTTTATCATAATCAATCATTTTCGTAATAGTAATAGACCACAAGATTTCAGTTTCCATAAATATCTGTACACTCGCAAGTGTTTAAAAGTATTCTATAAGTTGTAGGCACCCGGTAACAAGCCTTAACGTTCATGTTTTACCCTCTGAAGTACACCAGACCAGGTGTGTTTAATATAACTTCGAAGTACTAAAGCATCCCATAGTCAGGATCGGGTTTGTCAGGCCCAATAGATCTATCTTTAGGATTCGCGCCTACCGTACATAGACAAGTAGTTTAATGTTACCAAGCTAAGGGTATATTTCTTGTTTAAACCCACATAGAATTAGTTTTAGTACTTGTGCCTATTTCGTAAAATATTTATAAAACAGCGCATGTATTCTCAGCCCAAAAATATATATAAAAAGGGAGTAATGAAACTCACAATACTGTATTTCGTAGTAAAAATACATATAACGTCATTTAACAAGTGCAAGGTTGGCCTCGGATTCACGAACGTATCAATATTTAGATTCAATATTGTAGGAAAGTACGTAGATGCAACGGAGATGATAAACACTAGATTGATCTCACGAGCATACCCATGAACCATACTCATCACCTCCATAGCTATAACCCATAATTTCCTTAGCTTCGACTCATTCAAAAAAAACTATTTTGAAATCACTCGGACACCACTCCGTCGTAATATTTTATGTATACTAATAATATCTTGAAATAATACAGAGCAAATATATATATATATATATATATATATATACACACATATATATATATATATATATATATATATATATATATATATATATATATATATATATATATATATATATATATATATATATATATATATATATATATATATAAATCGATTGAGAGAGTTTAGAGAAATATATTTTCAAGTTTCCATGAAATAATGAAACCTATTGAATTCTATTTAAAATAGATTTTTGAATTATTAAAGTGAATTATTAAAGTATGAATTATTAAAGTGAATTATTAAAGTATGAATTATTAAAGTGAATTATTAAAGTATGAATTATTAAAGTGAATTATTAAAGTATGAATTATTAAAGTGAATTATTAAAGTATGAATTATTAAAGTGAATTATTAAAGTATGAATTATTAAAGTGAATTATTAAAGTATGAATTATTAAAGTGAATTATTAAAGTATGAATTATTAAAGTGAATTATTAAAGTATGAATTATTAAAGTGAATTATTAAAGTATGAATTATTAAAGTGAATTATTAAAGTATGAATTATTAAAGTGAATTATTAAAGTGAATTATTAAAGTATGAATTATTAAAGTGAATTATTAAAGTTAAAGTAAAGTAAAAGTAAAGTAAAGGTAAAGTTAAAGTATAGTAAAAGTTTAAAAACTATGTATGTATAATACGCGTATAAATATATATAATATTAATTTAAATCGTTATATATATTTAATGAAATAAAATATAAATATCGTTATATTTATTATACTGGTTAAGTAATGAGTTTTCAAAAGTGATTCTAGATATTTATAAAAGTTATATACGTTTTAATAATAAAGTTCTTTTTAAACTGAAAACGTCTTTGTACGTTTGAAAATAGATTAATAGAATATTATGGAAACCAATTCTCCACTAACTTTTGTCTAACTTTCATAAATGACACTTTTTGTTTTTATTTATAAATAGCTTTACAAATTATTCTGAATATCGTTAAGAGGAATAGATTTTCTCAAATCATAGTGGACCTCTCAACAGAGACTTGTAATCATAATTCAATGTTTCTGATAATTCAATCATTTAATATATATTTTTTTAATTTCGCCGAAAATCATATTGAAACAAATACGTTCGTATAAAGTATTATACGTTTAATACTTTATTAATATTCTCAAGTTATAATATATATATACATATACATATCTATTTATATATAACGGTTCGTGAATCGTCGGAATTTGGTCGAGGTTATAATGAATGTATGAACACAGTTTAAAATTCTTGAGATTTAACTTAACAAACGTTGCTTATCGTGTCGGAATAATATAAAGATTAAAGTTTAAATTTGGTCGGAAATTTCCGGGTCGTCACAGTACCTACCCGTTAAAGAAATTTCGTCCCCGAAATTTGATAGAGGTCGTCATGACTAACAATGAGAATGTTATTATAACGATTGTAGAGTTTTATCATGTTCAAGAAGATTGGATAAAATAATTCGATTACTCGAAGCGTGTGAGTGAAGTTATCGTAAATGAATGAAATAAGATAATAGTGATTCGTCGTATCTTTTGACGTCATCACGATTGATCTCCGAAAAGAAAATTTTTGTAATCTATATTGGATTTGATTATTCGGCGATTAAGGAAATTATGATCCTCTTCGAATTAATGCGATAATCCATTTTGATTTCTCTGTCGGATATTTCACTATAAATCCACCTCATTTGTTTTCTTACAACTCACACCTTCTCAACTCATATTTTAAAGTATTTGTCAATATGCTTCATCCAGTGCTGATTCTTGATATACTCCTCACTTTCATATCTGTCGCTCTTCTTTTTCATCTGCCTCCGGAAGAATCTATTTACTTCTACTATACTCTTGGTTTTATAGTGTTTTTAGTTCTCCCGTGTCTTTATATTGCTATATGCATTGATATATAAGGTTTGTGATTTCTGGGTTGTTGTTGAGTTTTATATCTTCCCTTATATTTCAAAGTCCTTGCTTCTTCTATAATCATTGTCATCCACAGTTAATGCTCTCTTCTATTTGCTATGATTTATACTCCCATTTCTAGTTCGAAGCTTTGTCCTTTCATTTCTTCTTCTTGCGATTAAGCACCGCTTGTAATGGTCCAGAATTCGCAGATATAAATTTCGGAATGAACATTGTTAATGTTCTAGGAAGGAAATTGTAATGACACGATCTTGACTTGTCAAATTACCAGAATACCACGAAAAAGGCCGAATCATCAAGAAATATTTTCTTAATATTTAGAGATCAAAGAGAATACAAGAGTCGTGTAACATAGCACATGATGACGTTATGATCTGTGAATCATCATGTTCCATTTGGAAACTCAGCATAAATTACTGTAATATAATCACGTTGATCAAGTGTCATTATATTATACTAACTCATGCTTCAGCTCCCAACACTTCTTCAAGAATATTCCTATTTTAAACTCGAATGTTTCAGAATTTAGAAACTAAAATAGTTTCTTTTATGATATAATACAGATAGCGCGAAGAGGTAAATGATTTCAGATAAGAATAATTATAAAAATATCTTCAGAAGTATGGATGATATTTATAATGAAAGATACGATGATATCTTAGAATGTCTAATATCAGAGGATGATGAAGGATATTGTCCGCAGGGGTTTAGAGTCAGGAGCAAGGTATTCGTTAATGACTTCAGCAAGTACTGAATCATTTGGATTCTTTGAAGGCAGGTTCAGCCTTTGTGATTTGTCCACAGCCTCCTTCATACTTTGCTCAATCCGTTTTCCAGTTCCAAATCTTCTCTTTTTCTGAGCTTTGCCAATATACTATCCTTTATCATCCAACTTTTTACTGTTAAGGTCGTTTACAGTTTTTGCTGCTTCATCAACATTTTTCAAAATTTCGAAAACTGGTTCGCAGTTTAGGGTGTTTTTCAGAAATTTCTCATTCAAAGAATGTAAGTCTTGGAGGTAGACGTTGTGTGTATATGTAATTGTTGATGTAGACATGCTGTGAGGTTTCAAAATACTGATTGCTGATTCTCAATAATTGGTATGGCAATTCTTGTTATAAGGTACGAATGAGTATATGATAGGGTTTCGATAATTATAATGATTTTTTTTTGAAAGTCAAAGATCAGTGAAGTTGTTGGTAAGTTTATTGCTAATGTGGTGAATGTAAACGATTCCCCGATAACGTTGGCGAAAGGGCAACGTATCTATCGAGGTTATAATAAGACTTTTTTGATTGAGAAGTCGAAGTTGACTTGCTGGAGCTGTGACAAAACTGTCTATTTTTAAACGGAATTGAAAAGTTATGTTAGCTAGTAAATGCCAAAGGGTCTAACACGGATACGTGTCGAACTATGACTTGGGTTTTGAGAGTTTTTCAGGTGTATAACTGTGGGTAACATGTGGTTGGATCATCATCTCGATTGTTCCTTAGTTGAAGTGTCTTCAGGAATTTCGAAGGGTTTGAGCACATATTGTAATCGTTAATACATATGATGTTCTAACACAGTTTTGAAGTCAAAGTATAGCTTTGAAAGATATAGGAATCTAAGAGTGATGATACTGGTTATATTTCGAATTGAATTATGCGATTTCAAAATCAGAATATGTAATTGAATTTGAATGAGTATGATTGTTTTGATTTATATGAAAGAATGGATATTGTTGTGAAAGTAGGGAGTATAGTTGATGATTGCTGAATCAGTTTCGAAAATTGTAATATATTAATTGTGAATTTATATATCTCTCGGGTATTACCTACCCGTTAAAAAAAATTTCACAATTAATATTTTGTACAAAAGAAGTTTATTACAGTCTTTATGAAAATATATGTGTATATTTTCTTTAGATGTAATATAGATTTAATGAGTTAATATTAAATTAAACTCATTTGTTTTATGGTTGGAACTAGAATTGCGATAGAGATTGTAGTTAACGCTGGTTAAGTTGCGGCCGAAGGACGTACATTATTGCATATTTGTAATATGAATTAACCGAGTAGTTAAGATTCACACACAATAGCTTAGCACGGAAAGATTTATTTCAAAATATATATATAATATACATATAATTTCTTCAGAGGGAATGAGTTAATTCTTCATAACTCGTTGATACAATGTACACGTTATTGATTCGTAACGATGTCCATAGTGATTCTTGAACTGATGGAGTTTGTGATGTTATCGGTGTTGTTGATTCAGATGTTGACTGTACTGACGATGCTGGTAACGCTGACGGTACTGTTGATGCTGTTGGTAAAGCAAGTTTAGCTTTTTAATCACACACCATTTTTGTTAGGGTTTCTACTCTTCCTTCTATCATTTTGGTTCGCTTAACTGATTTATGGTTAGGGCTAGATTAGATAATCTCTAAGACTTTAGAGATTACATAATTGCCGCGGAATGTTTCTCCAATGAAGTTATGAATTAATACTTCGTCAGTTATTGTTGTTGGTACTCCTTGGTATCTATGGTGCGTATGACGTTGATGCTCGTGGGACAGATTGTGAAGTTGAGGTTTACGGCGCGGTTGTGGTTGGAGGTGGTAATGGTACTGTTGGCATTGATGATGGTGGTACTGGTTATGCTGCTGATGCTGCTGCTGGTGTTTGTAATCTCTGCACCATATTCTCCAAAGCCACTACCCGAGCGCGAAGCTCGTTGACTTCTTCTATTACACCGGGGTGATTGTCGATTCGGACGAACGGATAAATAAAATCTAAAATTTGATGTAATATATAATCGTGACGAGATACTCTAGAAATGAGCGAGAAAATGGTGTTTCGGACAGGTTCGCCGGTAAGTGCTTCAGGT
This sequence comes from Rutidosis leptorrhynchoides, assembly GCF_046630445.1. Lineage (NCBI taxonomy): Eukaryota > Viridiplantae > Streptophyta > Magnoliopsida > Asterales > Asteraceae > Rutidosis > Rutidosis leptorrhynchoides. Next base: position 311,175,964 of record NC_092337.1, on the reverse strand, counting down.
TCATTGCCAAGAGGGCAATGTGGTGGATGGAAAGGATCGCCTTCTTCTTGTCTCCAATGATTAAGGAAGCTACGAACCTATCTCCAATTCATCCAGAATAGATGATGGCTGATTGGTTGATCCATTCCAGTCACACTGCTTTCGGAGCTTGAGTGGGATTCCATTTCGAAATCTGAGGAACTTGAACTGATGACGAATTCCATTTCGTACGATTTGATAAAGGATTTTTCGATACGAAATGATTTTCCGGCTATCGGGTAGTATTCTAACTACATAGAATATCTATATATATATATATATATAGATCAAAAGATTTCATAGATTATGGAGGAATTTACGGAATATGTCAGGCAAAGTTTATGGTAATAGATACGATAAGATATGATTTAGCAGATACGCTAAGATATGAATTTTTGTCTATACACTATTCATGCAATCAATGCAGCAAGACGTGTCTTAGACTAAAAATGATAAGCAGGTAATTTTCTGAGGATGATAAGTAGTTAATTTTCGACACAAAATGATAAGCAAAACTTTTGACATGCAGACACGGTCGAAGTCTAGACTCACTAATGCATCCTATCGACTTATCAGTTAGACACACTAATGCAGACCTGGTTCGCTAGGACCACCGCTCTGATACCAACTGAAAGGATCCGTTCATATACATTATAAATGATTCACAATAGTTGATTACATCGCGAGGTATTTGACCTCTATATGATACGTTTTACAAACATTGCATTCGTTTTTAAAAGACAAACTTTCTTTACAATGAAAGTTGACGGCATGCATACCATTTCATATTACATCCAACTATAATTGACTTAATATTAATCTTGATGAACTCAACGACTCGAATGCAACGTCTTGCAAAGTATGTCAAGAATGACTCCAGGTAATATCCTTAAAATGAGCTAATGCACAGCGGAAGATTTTTTTCTTTAATACCTGAGAATAAACATGCTTTAAAGTGTCAACCAAAAGGTTGGTGAGTTCATTAGTTTATCATAATCAATCATTTTCGTAATAGTAATAGACTACAAGATTTCAGTTTCCATAAATATCTGTACACTCGCAAGTATTTAAAAGTATTCTCTAAGTTGTAGGCACCCGGTAACAAGCCTTAACGTTCATGTTTTACCCTCTGATGTACACCAGACCAGGTGTGTTTAATATAACTTCGAAGTACTAAAGCATCCCATAGTCAGGATGGGGTTTGTCAGGCCCAATAGATCTATCTTTAGGATTCACGCCTACCGTACATAGACAAGTAGTTTAATGTTACCAAGCTAAGGGTATATTTCTGGTTTAAACCCACATAGAATTAGTTTTAGTACTTGTGCCTATTTCGTAAAACATTTATAAAACAGCGCATGTATTCTCAGCCCAAAAATATATATAAAAAGGGAGTAATGAAACTCACAATACTGTATTTCGTAGTAAAAATATATATAACGTCATTTAACAAGTGCAAGGTTGGCCTCGGATTCATGAACGTATCAATATTTAGATTCAATATTGCAGGAAAGTACGTAGAAACAACGGAGATGATAAACACTAGATTGATCTCACGAGCATACCCATGAACCATACTCATCACCTCCATAGCTATAACCCATAATTTCCTTAGCTTCGACTCATTCAAAAAAACTATTTTGAAATCACTCGGACACCACTCCATCGTAATATTTTATGTATACTAATAATATCTTGAAATAATACAGAGCATATATATATATATATATATATATATATATATATATATATATATATATATATATATATATATATATATATATATATATATATATATATATATATATATATATATATATATATATAAATCGATTGAGAGAGTTTTGAGAAATATATTTTCAAGTTTCCATGAAATAATAAAACCTATTGAATTCTATTTATAATAGATTTTTGAATTATTAAAGTGAATTATTAAAGTATGAATTATTAAAGTGAATTATTAAAGTATGAATTATTAAAGTGAATTATTAAAGTATGAATTATTAAAGTGAATTATTAAAGTGAATTATTAAAGTATGAATTATTAAAGTGAATTATTAAAGTATGAATTATTAAAGTGAATTATTAAAGTATGAATTATTAAAGTGAATTATTAAAGTATGAATTATTAAAGTGAATTATTAAAGTATGAATTATTAAAGTGTATTATTAAAGTTAAAGTAAAGTAAAAGTAAAGTAAAAGTTTAAAAACTATGTATGTATAATACGTGTATAAATATATATAATATTAATTTAAATCGTTATATATATTTAATGAAATAAAATATAAATATCGTTATATTTATTATACTGGTTAAGTAATGAGTTGTCAAAAGTGATTCTAGATATTTATAAAACTTATATACGTTTTAATAATAAAGTTCTTTTTAAACTGAAAACGTCTTTGTACGTTTGAAAATAGATTAATAGAATATTATGGAAACCAATTCTCCACTAACTTTTGTCTAACTTTTGTAAATGACACTTTTTGTTTTTATTTATAAATAGTTTTACAAATTATTCTAAATATCGTTAAGAGGAATAGATTTTCTCAAATCATAGTGGACCTCTCAACAGAGACTTGTAATCATAATTCAATGTTTCTGATAATTCAATCATTTAATATATATTTTTTTAATTTCGCCGAAAATCATATTGAAACAAATACGTTCGTATAAAGTATTATACGTTTAATACTTTATTAATATTCTCAAGTTATAATATATATATATACATATACATATCTATTTATATATAACGGTTCGTGAATCGTCGGAATTTGGTCGAGGTTATAATGAATGTATGAACAGAGTTTAAAATTCTTGAGATTTAACTTAACAAACTTTGCTTATCGTGTCGGAATAATATAAAGATTAAAGTTTAAATTTGGTCGGAAATTTCCGGGTCGTCACAACGCCGTACCTATGAAGGTATGCGTAGCGCACTTAACTTTTTCCTCTTCAGTACACTTACTTATGGCAAACACCGATTCGACCTTCTCGGTCCACCGTTTCAATCTAATTGGCCCTTCAGTTCCATCAAATTCCAAAGGTTTGCAGGCAGTGAATTCTTTATAGGAGCATCCTACACGATTTCTTATGGAATTAGTTCCACTGCTAGATCCAGAGTTATTGTTATTTTGAATCGCAGCCTGTACTGCGGCTATGTTTGCTGCTAGGAAAACACGGAAGTCTTCCTCACTCATGTTCAAATTCTGACGAGTTGCCGGTGCCATTTCCTTCAAAAAATAGCCAAAAGAATTGAGTTAATCATATAGAATTTAAGAGTTGTCAATAGTATTTCGTAGCATAATATGAACTTATTTATAAAAGCTTTTTCTTCATATTAGCATTTTATAGTTTTGATTCGGGTAGTACCTACCCGTTAAGTTCATACTTACTAGCTACTATACAACTTAACTACTACGCTTCAATATGAAAAACTTATTACAATAAAATTTCGCGTTCAAACTTTATACAAAATATTACAAACTTACAATACCGCTATTATACATATAGGATGAAATATAACACATAATAACACTGCTACTCGGCAGTTATAAAGGCAATTATAGTTAATACGCAAGTTGTTCAGCAAAAGAAATAAAGACATGTTATTCATAAGTCCAGAAACAAGTCATGCATTCTGGTTTTACTAAGATGACTTTCCATCCTTGGTTTTGTGGAAAGTAACCGTTATGACCATTGGCTAAGCAGCATGTTGTAATGTCGTCAAAAGGAGAGGGTTTCATAATGCCCAATAGCCCTGTAACAATCTAAAAACCTTGTTTCTCAGCTCAACTACCGAGTCCGTCACTTGTGGGAACATTCTCAATTTAAAAGTTGCATGTTAGAAGCTCTTTCCAACTCACGAAATCCTATGTTGGGATATGTTGAGCCAAAATAGGTTCTTAACCCGTAGCGTAAAATTGCATTTGGGTTCCCCACATTTAACACTTTAAAGAAAACACGGCGTAACTTACGGTCTCCCCAATGCGATATACCCCACCTATCAAAGGAAAGCCTTTTATAAATTAAGCCATTTCTGGAAAGTCTTTCAAATATTTGACAAGTTAATTTCGCCATAACTAAATGTGCTGATGAATTCTGACCGACTCTAGACAAGATTTCCTCAATCATATCCTCTGGTAGGTCTTCTAAAATATTCGGTTGTCTACCCTTAACGTCCATTTTGTTTTTATACTGTAAAATAGACAAGGATTAGATTCGTAAAAGATAATTAACAAACAATACAAGCAATTTTTACATAGAACATAAAAGGACAAGAACACTACAATACACATAATACACAACATGATTACAACCCTCTAATCTGAATAACTGGTTTCTTCTTCTTCGGACTTGGTTTGTTTTCCTAATTTTCTAGGGTTATATGGTGTTACTCTAATACGAGCCGTCATTTTCCACAATGGTTTAGAAAAACCTGGTGGTTTAGAGGTTCCCGGGTTATTGTTACAATTTAGGAAATACGGACGTTGCCGATACATATAAAGTTCATCGGGGTTGGAATCAGGTTTCTCTATTTTTATACCTTTTCCCTTATTATTTTCTTTTGCTTTATTAAATTGGGTCGAGGTAATTTCTATAATATCATCGAAATCCTCATCGGGATCCGATTCATCGGAAAATTGGTAATCTTCCCAATATTTTGCTTCCTTGGCGGAAACACCATTGACCATTTTTAACGTTGGTTCGTTGGTTGAGGATTTTCTTTTATTTAATTGATTTACTGTAGGTATCAATATTTCTTCCTCCAGAACCTCTTCTTCTTCCGGTTCCTCCTCTTCCGGTTCCTCCTCTTCCAGTTCCTCCTCTTCCGGTTCCTCCTCTTCCGGTTCCTCCTTTTCTGATTCCTTTTCGAGAATTTGTGAATCTTCCCAAAGTATATTCGACTCTTTATTATTATCAGGTGAGTCGATGGATTTGTACTAGTGGTAGACATCTATCACACAATATCAAACATATTAAGAGGTTAATATATCACATAATAATTACATATAGTTTCCAACAAAAGTGTTAAGCAATCGTTTTTAAAGAAAACACGGTCGAAGTCCAGACTCACTAATGTATCCTAACAAACTCGATAATACACACTAATGAAAAATTTTGGTTCTCTAAGACCAACGCTCGAATACCAACTGAAATGTCCCGTTCATATTGATTATAAACGTTCCATATTAATTGATTTCGTTGCGAGGTTTTAACCTCTATATGAGACTTTTTTCAAAGACTGCATTAGTTTTTAAAAACAAACCATAACCTTTATTTTATCGACAAGGTTAAAAGGACACCACCTAGATTATCAGAAATGATAATCTAAAAAATATCACACTTACACACTACCAATACATATTGGTTTACAATATTAATATGTTACAACAAAGTAAATTTCGAATGCAGTTTTAAACAATATTATACAAGCATACTGACTCCAAATCTTGTCCATATATTAGCATGCAACAGCGGAAGCTCTTAATAATCACCTGAGAATAAACATGCTTTAAACGTCAACAAAAATGTTGGTGAGTTATAGGTTTAACCTATATATTTATCAAATCGTAATAATAGACCACAAGATTTCATATTTCAATATACATCCCATACATAGAGATAAAAATTATTCATATGGTGAACACCTGGTAACCGACATTAACAAGATGCATATAAGAATATCCCCATCATTCCGGGACATTCATCGGACATGATATAAAACTCGAAGTACTAAAGCATCTGGTACTTTGGATGGGGTTCGTTAGGCCCAATAGATCTATCTTTAGGATTCGCGTCAATTAGGCGTGCACTAATTCTCAAAATTAGTGATGTTCCCTAATTCCTAGGCTACCAAGCAAAAGGGGCATATTCGGCTTCGATCATTCAACCATAGAAAGTAGTTTCATGTACTTGTGTCTATTTTGTAAAACATTTATAAAGCTGCATGTATTCTCATCCCAAAAATATTAGATTTTAAAAGTGGGACTATAACTCACTTTCACAGATTTTTACTTCATCGGGAAGTAAGACTTGGCCACTGGTCGATTCACGAACCTATAAAAAATATGTACATATATATCAAAATATGTTCAAAATATATTTACAACATTTTTAATACGTTTTAATGTTTTAAATATTTTCAGTTAGTTGTCCTCGTTAGTAACCTACAACTAGTTGTCCATAGTTAGATGTACATAAATAAATTGATATATATTATCTTGACCCAATCCACGACCCAGTTATACACGTCTCAGGCTAGATCACAACTCAAAGTATATATATTTTTGGAATCAACCTCAACCCTGTATAGCTAACTCCAACATTACTGCATATACAGTGTCTATGGTTGTTCCAAATAATATATATAGATGGGTCGATATGATATGTCAAAATATTTGCATACATGTCTATGGTATTCCAAGATTACATAATATATTAGAATACATGTATAATACAATATAAGTTAGCTAGGATATGATTTGTATAGAATTGTTACAATATTTCTCGTAGCTACAACAATCAAAAAATATCCAATCTTGTTTTACCCATAAGTTCTTCGTTTTAAATCCGTTTTGAGTTAAATAAAATTGCTATGGTTTCATATTAAACTCTATTTTATGAATCTAAACAGAAAACATATAGGTTTATACTCAGAAATATAAGTTACAAGTCTTTTTTGTAAGAGGTAGTCATTTCAGTCGAAAGAACGACGTCTTGATGACCATTTTGAAAAACATATACTTCCACTTTGAGTTTAACCATGATTTTTGGATATAGTTTCATGTTCATAATAAAAATCATTTTCCCAGAAGAACAACTTTTAAATCAAAGTTTATCATAGTTTTTAATTATCAAACCCAAAACCGACCGCGGTGTTACTACGACGGCGTATGTCCGGTTTTACGGTGTTTTTCGTGTTTCCAGGTTTTAAATCATTAAGTTAGCATATCATATAGATATAGAACATGTGTTTAGTTGATTTTAAAAGTCAAGTTAGAAGGATTAACTTTTGTTTGCGAACAAGTTTAGAATTAACTAAACTATGTTCTAGTGATTTCAAGTTTAAACCTTCGAATAAGGTAGTTTTATATATATGAATCGAATGATGTTATGAACTTCATTACTACCTCAGGTTTTGTGGATAAACCTACTAGAAATTAAAAAAATAGATCTATCTTCAAAGGATCCTTGGATGGCTTGAAAGTTCTTGAAGCAGAATCATGACACGAAAACAAGTTCAAGTAAGATTTCCACTCGAAATAAGATTGTTATAGTTATAGAAATTGAATCAAAGTTTGAATATGAGTATTACCTTGTATTAGAAAGATATCTTACTATAAATAAGAAAGATTTATTGAGGTTGGATGATCACTTTACAAGATTGGAAGTAAGCTAGCAAATTTGAAAGTATTCTTGATTTTATGAAACTAGAACTTATAGAATTTATGAAGAACACTTAGAACTTGAAGACAGAACTTGAGAGAGATCAATTAGATGAAGAAAATTGAAGAATGAAAGTGTTTAAAGGTGTTTTTGGTCGTTGGTATATGAATTAGATATAAAGGATGTGTAATTTTGTTTACATGTAAATAAGTCATGAATGATTACTAATATTTTTGTAATTTTATGAGATATTTCATGCTAGTTGATAAATGATGGTTCCCACATGTGTTAGGTGACTCACATAGGCTGATAAGAGCTGATCATTGGAGTGTATATACCAATAGTTTATACATCTAAAAGTTGTGTATTGTACGAGTACGAATACGGGTGCATACGAGTAGAATTGTTGATGAAACTGAACGAGGATGTAATTGTAAGCATTTTTGTTAAGTAGAAGTATTTTGATAAGTGTCTTGAAGTCTTTCAAAAGTGTATGAATACATATTAAAACACTACATGTATATACATTTTAAATGAGTCGTTAAGTCATCGTTAGTCGTTACATGTAAATGTTGTTTTGAAACCTTTAGGTTAACGATCTTGTTAAATGTTGTTAACCCATTGTTTATTATATCTAAAGATATGTTAAATTATTACATTATCATGATATTATGATATATTAATATATCTTAGTATGATATATATACAGTTAAATGTTGTTACAACGATAATCTTTACATATATGTCTCGTTTCGAAATCATTAAGTTAGTAGTCTTGTTTTTACATATGTAGTTCATTGTTAATACACTTAATGACATGTTTACTTATCATTTATCATGATTAAACATAGTGTATCAGTATCTTAATAAGATTCATATGTATTTAGTAAGACGTTGTTATAACGATAATCGTTATATATATCGTTTCGAGTTTCTTAATTCAATAAACTCAATTTTATGTATATAACACATTGTTAAAATACCTAATGAGATACTTACTTATCATAATATCATGTTAATTATATATAATCATATATATGTCATCATATAGTTTTTACAAGTTTTAACGTTCGTGAATCACCGGTCAACTTGGGTGGTCAATTGTCTATATGAAACCTATTTAAATTAATCAAGTCTTAACAAGTTTGATTGCTTAACATGTTGGAAATACTTAATCATGTAAATAACAATTTCATTTAATATATATAAATATGGAAAAGTTCAGGTCACTACAATATCTTGAATTGAATTCTGCGATTTCAAAATCAGAATATGTAATTGAATTTGAGTGAGTATGCTTATTTTGATTTCTATGAAAGAATGTATATTGTTATGACAATAGTGAGTATAGTTGATGATTGCTGAATCAGTTTCGAAGAATGTAACATATTAATTGTGAATTTATATATCTCTCGGGTATTAGCTACCCGTTAAAAAAAATTTCGCAATTAACATTTTTGTACAAATGAATTTTATTACAGTCTTTATGAAAATATATATGTATGTATATTTTCTTCAGATGTAATACAGATTTAATGAGTTAATATCATATTAAACTCATTTGATTTTCGGCTGAGACTAGAAATGAATAATCTCCAAAACATTAGGGATTACATAAGCTTTGTGGAGTATTTCTTTCACTTGGATGAAATTATGAATTACTACTTCATTATTCATCTATTGATATTTCTTTGATGAATGATATTGGTGTTCGTGGAATTCTTGGGAACTTCGCACGACACGAATGATGTTATTTGAAAAGTTTCGAGTACATCGATGATGAAAGTGTACAATCAAACATATATTTGAATAATACACTTGATTTTATCATGAATTGGAATTTATTGATTGAGATAGAGATTGTAGTTGTTGATGGTTAAGTTGTGGACGAAGGACGTACCTTATTGCATATTAGTAGTATGAATTAACCGAGTAGTTAAGTTTCACACATAATAGCTTAGTACGGAAAGATTTATTATAGTTTAAAAATTTATATATATAATATATACATATAAATCCTTCAGTGGAAATGAGTTATGAAGTATTAACGAGTTATGAAGTATTAACTCATTTCCACTGAAGGATTTATTATAGTTTATATCAACGAGTTATGAAGTATTAACTCATTTCCACTGAAGGATTTATTATAGTTAAAAAATTTATATATATAATATATACATATAAATCCTTCACTGGAAATGAGTTAATACTTCATAACTCGTTGATATGACATACTTGTTGTTGAGTTGTAATGATGTCCTCGGTGATTCTTGAACTGTCGGAGCTTGTGATGTTATAGGTGCTGCTAGTGCTGATGATGCTGACGGTGCTGGTGATGCTGACAGTACTGTTGATGTTGTTGGTAAAACAAGTCTAGTTTGTAATTCGTGCACCACCCTTGTCAGGGTTTTTATTCTTCTTTTTATCATCTCGATCCACACATCTGATTTATGGTTAAGGCTAGAATAGACAATCTCTAAGACTTTAAAGACTACATAATCATCGCAAAATGTTTCTCCAATGAAGTTATGAGTTAATACTTCATCGTTTATTGTTGTTGGTATTCCTTGGTATCTACAGAGCGTATGACGTCGATGCTCGTGGGAAAGATTGTGAAGTTGTGGTTTACAATGCGGTTGTGGTTGGGGGTGGTAATGGTATTGTTGACGTTGATGATGATGGTACTAGTTATGCTGCTGGTGCTGCTGCTGGTGTTTATAACCTTTGCACCATATTCTCCAAAGCCACTACCCAAGCACGAAGTTCGTTGACTTCTTCTATTACACCGGGGTGATTGTCGGTTCGAACGAGCGGATAAATAAAATTTTTAATTTGATGTAGTATATAATCGTGACGAAATACTCTGGAAATGAGAGAGAAAATGGTGTTTCGGACAGGTTCACCGATAAGTGCTTCAGGTTCTTCGTTAAGAGGGCAATGTGGTGGATGGAAGGGATCACCCTCTTCTTGTCTCCAATGGTTGAGGAGGCTACGAACCCATCCCCAATTCATCCAGAATAGATGATGACTGATTGGTTGATCCATTCCGGTCACACTACTTTCGAAGCTTGAGTGGGATTCCATTTTGGAATCCGAGGGACTTGAACTAATGACGAATTCCATTTCGTACGATCGAATAGAGGATTTTTCGATATGAAATAATTTTTCGGCTATCGAGTGGTATTCTAATTACATATAATATCTATATATAGAGCAAAAGATTTCGTAGATTACGGAGGAATTTACGGAATGTGTCAGGAAAAGTTTACAGTAGCAGATACGCTAAGATATGGATTAGCAGATACGCTAAGATATGAATTTTTGTCTATACACTATTCATGCAATCAACGCAATAAGATGTGTCTAAACTAAGAATGATAAGCAGGTAATTTCCGACAAAAATGATAAGCAAAACTTTTGACATGCAGACACAGTCGAAGTCCAGACTCACCAATGCATCTTAATAATTATCCGTTAGACACACTAATGCAAGACCTGGTTCGCTAAGACCACCGCTCTGATACCACATGTAAAGACCCGTCCTAATTCATAAGAATGAATACAATAACATATGATTACATTGCGAGGTATTTGACCTCTATATGATACATTTTACAAACATTGCATTCGTTTTAAACGACAAACTTTCATTACATCGAAAGTTGACAGGCATACATACCCTTTCATAATATATCCAAACTATAAATGACTTAATAGTAATCTTGTTGAACTCAACGACTCGAATTCAACGTCTTTTGAAATATGTCATGAATAACTCCAAGTAATGTCTCTAAATGAGCAAATGCACAGCGGAAGATTTCTTTCAAACCTGAGAATAAACATGCTTTCAAGTGTCAACCAAAAGGTTGGTGAGTTCATTAGTTTATCATAAACATTCATTTCCATCATTTTAATAGACCACAAGATTTTCATTTCAATTTCTCATAAATATACGTCCCATACATAGAGACAAAAATCATTCATATGGATTGAACATCTGGTAACCGACGTTAACATAATGCATATAGAATATCCCCTAAACAGAAATCCATCTGTATAAATAACTCGAAGTACTAAAGCATACCATTTTCTAGTATGGGGGGAGTTAGTGCTCGTAGATCTACCTTTAGGATTCGCGTCAATTAGGGTGTCTGTTCCCTAATTCTTAGGCTACCAAGTTAAAAGGGGAGATATTCGATTCAATAATCCAACCATAGAATGTAGTTTCGATTACTTGTGTCTATTTCGTAAAACATTTATAAAAGCAGCGCATGTATTCTCAGTCCCAAAAATATATATTGCAAAAGCATTTAAAAAGGGAGCAAATGAAACTCACCTATTGTATTTCGTAGTAATTAAACATATGATGACATTGAACAAGTGCAAGGTTGGCCTCAGATTCACAAACCTATATTAATTATATATATTTATATGTTGGTCAATATTTGTCTAATAATTTAGGTCAAGCCGTAGTGTATCACAATCCTAATGCTCGAGACTACTATACAAAAGTCAACAAAAGTTAATTTGACTCAAAATAATTTCCAAAATTTATACATGATTATTATATAGTTTAAATATGGTCGTTTTATATTTTTAAATATTTTTAAAAGATTTATTAGAGTAAATAATATAATTCACTTATTAATAAGTAAAATTATATATAAAAATATACTTTTATATATCTTAAGTAATAAAATTTATAAAGTTCATTTAATATCATAAAAATATTATGATAGGTTTTATTAAAGTAATTATATTATTTGTATTACATATTTATTTGATAAAATAACATTGATAATAATAATAAGTAAAAGTTGTATTATTTTGTAATAATAATAATTATTATCCTATTAATAAAAATATCAATATTTATATTTACTAAAAATGGTATTTTGATAAAATGATAATTCTAATTATGATAACTTTAATATTTACGATACTTTTTAATATTAACTTTAAAATAATAATTCTATTTAAAATGATAATAATAATGTTATTTTATAATAACAATGACATTTCTATTTTTTTTTTGTTAAAATGATAGTTTTAATACTAACGATACTTTTAATAATAATAGTAATAATAAGAACGATAATTTTTATCTAAATCAATATATTACAATATTTTAATTTCATCATGATACTCATACTCATTATTTCCTAATCGATTCGTTTAATAGCTTTTAATCGTCTTTTATATCGCGTTCATGTTAATGATAATAATAGTAATCATAATAACTAGGTGTTACTAATATTAGTTTTTTTAATTATAATAATACTAAATGATAATAAATATTATGATAATATTAATGATAATACTAATTATAACTTTAACGATAATAACGATAGTAATAATAATAAAAATAAAATTTTTTAATGATAATACTTTTTATTGTTAATGATGATAATAATAATAATAATAATAATAATAATAATAATAATAATAATAATAATAATTAGATAAAAACTATAATGACGATAATAACGACAATAAAAATAATCATTTTTAATAATAATACAAAAATTCAATTGGCTATAACTTCTAATCCGTTCATCGAAACCATTCAATATCTAAATGAAAAGTTCTTAATTTTTCGCTAGCTTTCCAACGACATGCAAATCTTATACCTTATCTCAACCGCATATGTAACTAATTCAGGATTCAACATAACCTATCTAATGACAATATCAAAAATACAAGCATGTATAATCCTATATACTCGAGCACTAGTCAGGGATACACTAATAATATATAAAAGTTAAATTATGAGTACTCACGTATCAATATTGAGATTCAATATTGCAGGAAAGGTACGTAGACGCAACGGAGATGATAAACACCAGTTTGACCTCACGAGCTACGCCCTGATCCATACCCATAACCTCCATAGCTATAACCCATAATCTCCTTAGCTCTATCCCGCTCATAAAAATCCGTTTTTGAAATAACCCGCTCATGACTCTGTCGTAGTATTTTATGTATAAACTAATAATAATACCAATACTACTACTACTAATAATAAGATTAATAATAATATTAATCTTAATAATAATAATAATAATAATAATAATAATAATAATAATAATAATAATAATAATAATAATAATAATAATAATAGTAATAGTAATAGTAATAGTAATAGTAATAGTAATAGTAATAGTAATAATAATAATAATAATAATAATAATAATAATAATAATAATAATAATAATAATAATAATAATAATAATAATAATAATAATAATAATAATAATAATAATAATAATAATATGTAACAGCCCAACCCGTTAACCAACCAAAAACGCAGCATAAAAAAAAATTTAAAATTGAGCTGACCAGATGGGGTGCGCGGCGCACAACCCCACCTGTGCGCGGCGCGCACAGGGCCTGGCAGCCTACTGTCCACTTTTTCCAATTTTCGTAAAAAGATCTCTTGCTTCTCGACACTTATAGACAAAACGCTTTTCACAACCTTTTATATTAGTCAATACTAACACGTTCCAATAATAAAATGAGTTTTACGACTTTCGTATAAAATACAAGTTTTCAACCATATGTTTTTTAACACAAAATAAAGACCGAGCAAGGCGATTGGGATACGCTACCCAATCCTAATCAATCCAAAAGCAAGACCTTCTAAAGCAACTACGCAAGTCCACTAGTCCCCACGCTTACCCGAGCCACCGCATCCGTGCAAATCTATAAAAAGGTCAACAACAAGAGGGTAAGCTAAAGCTTAGTGAGTGAGAATATACTACATACATATATATGCATAAAATAAATGCGCATCGCCAACACACAAATAGTAATCACATACCGCAATCCAAGCATAACTAAGTAATGTTATACCTAACGTACCACCAAGCCAAACCACAAGATTAGTTACAACAATAATAGTACATAAGCATACACATATGGTAGCCAACACTACAAGATTAACCCTTAACCTCAAACATACGAAAGTTGGCCGAACAACCCGAGCCTTAGTGAATTTGCACAACTCGATATTCACTTCTTCACCAATTCAACAACCGAGGTTGGCCGAACTACCCGAGCCTTAGTGAATTCGCACAACCCGAGATTCACTACCTCATCAACAAGATGACCGAACAACCCGAGTCATCATGAATCCGCACTACCCGAGATTAACTACTCAAAATATTATGAATACGTGCAAGCCGATATTCATTTCCCACACCACAACCCATGCCGTAGGGGTTATAACTCCAAATCACAATCCATGTGATAGCGTACACACAAGTGTGCAACTCGCCAATGGTGGTCAACCAAAATGCACAACCGTGCCAATTGGACCTATTACACAAGTCCATAAAAATCCACCTATATGTGAAGTGAGCTCTATAACCGAGAACCACTTCACCTGACCCGCACCCATCCTACACATACATATGCACATAGGATATTAACACTCACCTTGTCGTCTTGATGAATGCTACCAAATATCCACAACTCGCCAATGGAAAGTACCTATTCCATTATCACAAATACAACAACACACTTAGAGTCGAAGATCTAGTAGGATTAGTAATCCTCCCGAGAGATATGGGTTTCTCGTGGATGGTTGCTATACGGTTGATTTGGATGAACCGACAAACTACAAAGATGCTTTATCAAGGATTGATAAAGATAAATGGCAGGAAGCCATGAACGCCGAGATGCAATCCATGTATGAAAACCAAGTTTGGGAACTTGTTGTGCAACCTCCTAGCTCCAAGCTAGTTGATTGCAAGTGGCTTTTCAAGAAGAAAACCGACATACATGGAAACTTGGATACATACAAAGCTAGACTTGTAGCAAAAGGTTTCACTCAAACTCAAGGGGTTGATTATGATGAAACTTTCTCGCCAGTGGCAATGCTAAAGTCTATTAGGATATTATTTGCCATTGCTGCTCACTATGACTATGAAATATGGCAAATGGATGTCAAAACCGCTTTCCTAAATGGATATCTTGAGGAAGATGTCTATATGGTACAGCCCGAAGGTTTTGTTGATCCGAAAAATCCTAAAAAGGTATGCAAGTTAAAGAAATCAATCTACGGATTGAAACAAGCATCTAGAATGTGGAATCATCGTTTTAATGAAGAGGCAAAGAAATTTGGCTTCATTAAAAATGGTGATGAAGCTTGTGTATACAAGAAGGCTAGTGGGAGCTCTATAATGTTCCTTGTGCTATATGTGGATGATATATTATTATTTGGAAATGATATTACCACAATGCAAGAAGTCAAAACTTGGCTAAAGAGTTGCTTCTCCATTAAGGATCTTGGAGAAGCACAATACATATTGGGGATTGGGATCTATAGGAATAGATCCAAGAGATTGATAGGTTTAAGTCAAAGTGCATACATTGATAAAATCTTGAAAAGGTTCAAGATGGAAAACTCTAAGAAAGGTTTGGTACCTATTCAAAAGGGAACCGTTCTCAGTTCATCTCAGTGTCCTATCACGAAAGATGAACAAGAGAGAATGAAGAAAGTCCCATACGCATCTGCTATTGGGTCTATCATGTATGCAATGATATGTACTAGACCGGATGTGTCATGCGCTCTAAGCTTGACAAGTAGATACCAGAATAACCCAGGAAATAGTCATTGGACTGCGGTTAAAAGTATATTGAAATACCTTAGAAGGACTAAGGATATGTTTCTAATATATGGGTCTGGTGAGGAGGAACTCGCTGTAAAAGGTTACGTGGACGCGAGTTTCCAAACTGATCGAGATGACTCTCGATCACAATCCGGTTATGTCTTCATGTTGAATGGTGGTGCGGTCTCTTGGAAGAGCTCAAAACAGGAAGTTGTTTCATTATCCACTACAGAGTCGGAGTACATTGCCGCCTCATTGGCAGCCCAGGAAGCTGCATGGATGAAGAAATTCATCGACGACTTAGGAGTGGTCCCTTCCATTCAGGACCCTCTTGAGATCTTTTGTGACAACGAGGGTGCGATTGCTCAAATCAAGGAACCTCGTGCTCATCAAAAGACTCGTCACATTGAGCGGAGATTCAACTACATCAGGGATGAGGTTGAAAAGGGAAAGATATGTATTCACAAAGTTCACACAAATCAAAATGTTGCGGATCCACTCACGAAGCTTTTACATGGGCCAAAACATGAGGGACATGTTTGTGCATTAGGGCTTCGATATTCTTGTGATTGGAAGTGATCTATTTTATGTACTGTAACAGAACGAATTAGTTCAAACTCATTAATATAATTATGGTATTAATTTAATTATGAGTCATGTTCCAATTTTGCATATTTGATCCATGAAAAAACTATTATTCTAAATTCCGTAGTTGATCACATTTGTGGGAACAAGTGTGAGGTTTAGACTATTATGAACTTGGATTGGTTAACATTCAAAAGATGAATGTGGGGCAAGGTTGCAACCAAGGTTCATAGATATTTGTGGGACACAAATATTGGAAGACCCGCTCTCAAGATTTACTATATGGAGCCTTTGTGGTTGATCACATGTAATCTTGAGTAAAGGAGAATATCATTATATCCTCTGACCTGAGACACATATTGGGTTCAGATATTCACCGAACATTGTGCCTTGATTCTTTCCTTCGCTATTCTGAAACATGGTAGTACATAAGGGAGGCTTCAGGTATGGTATGAAGTGTAGTGTCTAGGACGTATGTAGTCAAGATGGAATTTGTCCCTCTTATTCGTTGAGAGTCGGATGTCTAAGGCCTGATAAAGTTAAATCTATAAGAGAGTGATCATTCTATGTCTCTTGGTTTTAACATGACATCTAGGACAAAAGGATATATTGAAAGATTCACCTAATCATACTCGAGATGGGAACTCGAAAGGGATGATGTTATTGAATGGCACTAAGTCATAACATATTAGGGGTGATGGACAGTCGTTAGGTGGTATCCATCACTTGCATTAATTTCTTATGTTTCTCGTGCAAGTGGGAGATTGAAGGTATTTCATATGCCCGAGAGACATATTAAACTAATGTGGCTAACATGTTATGATCCAAGTCGGGTCATACCCAATAACAAACCGTCAACACCTTTTAGTATTTATTTTAACGATTGGATCTTTAAAATTAATACTCGACACTTGAACTTTAGAAATTGGTTTTCTAAAGATAAAATGCTTGAAATAATTATTTGGATAATTATAAATATAAGTTTAATTATTTACATGATTAAACTTATTTGTGTGTTAATATTTTATAAGTGGCTTATAAAATACAATTTTATAAAAGGTTTATAAAATAAAAGATGTGCAAGTATTTATCCCACATGCAAGACTTTATATAAAAGAAGAAAAAAAAATAAAGGGAGGGGTGGGGTGGCGGTTTTGGGACTCCAAGAAAGCCCACCCCATGCTTACTTGGTTAAGTGTATTTACCCTTTTTCTTTAAGCATGCTTGCACACTATCTCACACACACTTAATTACTTACTTTTGAAAAATCAAAAACTCTCTCCACCCTCTTTTCTTGGCCGAAATTTTGGAGGAAGAAAGGGAGTTCTTCATTTGATTTTTACTTGCATTTTTGGTGTCTAAATCCTAACTACATCAAGTGGTGTTGAAGCAAAAGGTTTGTGGGTATACAAGCTTGAGGTTTCAAGTTAGAAACTTGCTTTCTTCATCTACATCATCATCTTCATCTTGCTTCTTCAACCTCCACTTTGGAGAAGGTATGAAAAAAACCCTAACTAGCTTCTTTTACATTTTAGTATATTGTACAAGACTAGATCATTAATGGAATACAATTTCAAAAGGTTAAAATACACATGCAACTTAAAATTGCTTCCGCTTGCTATACATATATACACGAATTTATATACATACAAAATGGGTTTTGTGACTTTGTTTACATGTGGTATTCCATCACTGTTCATCCTCAACTTCTCTTATTTTGAATAGAGTACAAATCCTAATAAAAGTTCGAAGATGTTCATTTAGATCTTCCTTCGGCGCACCACTAAATTGGCATTGATTAGTTACCATGTGTCAGATTTGTCCTTTGATTTCATAATCTGGTGCATTAATGTCTGGTTGAGTAATTGCATGACCTTGGCCAATGCATTTAGCCCTCATTCGGTCTTCCATACTTAGAGGTTCCAGATTTTCCATGATTGAAATTGTTGAATCTGAATCACTAGAGGATTCTGACTTAATGGCTTCTTCCTCGACAATCTCTGGATGAGTGATTTGTGGTTCAGGAGGAATGATTAGTGGTTCAGGATCTCTGAATTGTCCCTGAATATCCTCCGGATTCTCAATTGTGAGGTCGCGTTCAAAAAATGGATTATCGGAAATTTGAATTGGAGTACTTGGTCGACTAGATGACGATTCTAAAGAAAAATCAACGGTGACAATATTGGCTAGATGTCTTGATCGAGTTACAGGTGGTGAACGTATGAAAGGTGGTGAACGTTTTGCTCGGTGCATTCACTGAATATCCTATTAGTTATAAAAGATAAAAATTATATAAGCTATCAAATTAATAGACTTTTCTGATATTGCCCACATTTCGAATAGCCAATAGATGCAGCAGGTAGCCAGGACCCTTTAAATCGAAAGCCCACAACTCGCTACTAACAAATCCAACTATTACTACGAACCAGAAAATTTGGATGTCTATTAATTTAACCGCTTAAAATAATTTTTCGTCGAAGTTTAAAGAAAATAAAGAAAATTCTATGTCCTAAAAACTAGAGCGTAGAAATGAGAAAGTAAATGAGTGCGTCGAAAAACGTCAAAAAATAAAATGTCGAAAAATAATAATAAGAAAGTAGCGCGTCGAAACTTAAAAGGCTAAAAACTAAGAATTAAAACTTACGTCTAAAGGTATTAAAGCTTAAAGGAATTCTATATCCAAAACGGCAATAACTTAATAGGCACTAAAATTTATTGTACTAAAGCGATATGTGACGTCGTAAATTCTAAAGCGTCTAAGTCTTAGTCTAAAGAAAAAGCACTTAAGGGATTTTACGGCAAATCTTAGAAATCTAAAAATAAAAATAACTACGGCAAAATACTAATCTTAAAACTAATTACGAATGATAAATATATAAATTACGAATTATATGTTTAAAAAGATACGAAATATAAAAAAAAGAAAACTTAAAGTTATGAAAGTACAATTTTTATAAAAATATTATTTTTATATTATTATTTTATAAAAGTATTAATTTTATAATTAATAAAACTAAGAAATAACTTAAAAATAAAACATTTAATTAAAATCTAAAACTATTTAATATTAAATATAAACCTTAAAATAATTAATACCAGGTCAGGCGTGTCAGACGGCTCCGCGATTGTGGATTTTTATGCCAAAAATTTCCGCGAGTGCGGAGATTGCAGATTCAGATGAGTAGCAGGCTCAAATTCATTCGACAGGTTTAGTTTTTAATTTTTTTTTTTTACTTTTTTACTTTTAATTTTTTTTTTCAGTTTTTAATTTATAGAAAATGTAATTTAAATAACACTTATATTAAAAATTTCGTACCAGTTTTTTTTTATAACTTTTCACAATAAATAAAAATATAAACTTTTTAATAAACTTAAAAATATAGATATAGATTTTTTTTTATGTTTTTATATTTTTGTTTTTAATATTTAAAACTTATATTTTTACAAAAATAGATTAAAACTTAATAATTTTTTTTTTATATATGGCGTTTCACTTCTGCTTTTTAGTGCTCCCCGGCAACGGCGCCAAAAATACTTGATGTTATGCGAGGTGTATACGAAATAGTTATATTTTTATTGCGAAATGCTATTAAATACTATACAATTTTACACAAATTATTTATTTATTTATAGAGTGGATATACCTAAACCTTGCTACAACACTATAGGCAGTGTACCTAATTGTAGAGTAGTGTAGTTTTTAGTAAGTCCGGTTCGTTCCGCAGGGATACAACTAATTTAACGCTATATTTATTTTAAACTATATTTATATCAATATATATATATAAGTAATATTATTATTATTATAAAAGGGAGTTTTATCGTTTAATGACCGGTTTGTCGATTTTATGTCTTAAGTCGCAATTAAAACCTAATGTAAAATATTAAATATAAATACAAATTAATTTAAAGCGTAAAGTAAATAACGATAATAAAAGTGCGATAAATAAAATGATGATAAATAAAATTGCGATAATTAAAAGTACGATGAGATATAAAATAAAGGAATTATGCTTATTTAAACTTCCGTAATCATGATGTTTGACGTGTTGATTTTAATTTATTACCATTGGTAAATTGTCCTTTGTCCTGGATTATTCGATATGTCCATATGGTTTTGTCCATAATAGTCCATCAGTCATAATTATTAAGTGCGAGAGTCTTCGTCAAATTATCCTTATACTCGAAGTAAAATATTCCAACTAATTGGGGATTCGAACTATAACAAGGTCTTAATACTTTGTTTAATGAATACACCAGGTTATCGACTGCATGTAGTCCAAGGTTTTAATACTTTGTTAACAATTACACCAATTACCCTTGAATGTAATCCACCCCTTTTTCAATGAGTCCATTGACTATTAATCCATCCCCGTGTCCGGTAAAATGAACAATTATTGGTATTTATAGATATCCTGCCCACCGTACCCGATTAAGCGTATGTGGTTATTTATAGATACGTCAAATTGTAACCTTTATATTAAATTAACGAGGTATCGTTTAATTAATATAAAGCCCATTAATAGCCCATAGTCTAATTTCCACAAGTGTCGTTTTTTTGTCCAAACCCCAATTATGGTACAAAGCCCAATAACCCTGTCTTTAATATTTAGCTCAACATCACGATTACTTTGATTTAAATAAGCATAATAATAATTTAGCTACGAGACATTAATTTAAAAAGGTTGAACATAACTTACAATGATTATTAATAGCGTAGCGTTACACGGACAGAATTTCGACTTACAAACTTAAAACATTCGCCAACATAACCTTATTATTATTAAACTTTAAATTAAAACTAAAATTAAAATTATATATATATATATATATATATTTTACGTTGTTATAAAGAGGGAAAAGGAATGATGAATCGAGCAGAATGCGCGGCCTTTTATAGGCCCACTTGATCACTGTGTGCTCCGCGAGTGCGGTATTTTTGTTCTTCATATCTTCGCAGTCGCGGAGCTTTGGATTCCAGCTCATTGAACAAATCCAAAACGTGGGCTGCGTATAATTATAATATATAATAATATATAATTAATTATATATTATATTATATTTTTGGGCATAGTTGACTTGTAATTTTTGGTCCGTTGCATCGCACGCTGATAGTTGGTTCATGTCTCGGTTCTGGATTTTCGAATGCCTTTTCGTACGATTTAATATCTTGTACTTTGCGTTTCACGGCTTGTACTCTTGTAATTTTTAGACGTTTCTCATCAATAATTTGAACCACTTGGATTGTACTTTGTACTTTTTAGCTTTTTGGTCATTTGCGTCTTCAATTCGTCGAATCTGTCTTTTGTCTTCACCTTTTATTATTTAAACGAATATAACTTGTAAATAGAACAACTGCAACTAAAAGCTTATCTTTCTTGAAGGATAATGCTATGAAATATATGTTCGTTTTTAGCATTATCAGGTTTAATAATAATAATTATAATTAATTAAAACCCTAAATTCGTAATAAATGCAGTCTGAGGTTTGACCTGTCAGACAGCTCCGCGACTGCGGTGTTTTCTATCCAAGAGTCTCCACGACTGCGGAGTAATACAGGTTCAGATCGACTGCAGACTCAAAACTGGTTCGGCAGTTTCAATTTTAATTTTATTTGATTTTTAAATTTTTTTTTCTGATTTCAATGTATAGAAAATATTATATAATAAAAGAAAAAAAAATATATTACTTATTAGTTTTCATAACTTTTAATAAATATAAACCTTTTAATTTAAACACTTAAAAATATAGATATATATTTTTCTTTTTTTCTTATATTTTTGTTTTTTTATGTTTAAAACTTATTATATTTTTACAAAAATAGATTAAAACTTATATATATTTTTTATAGCATTTCGCTTCGGCGTTAGGATCCCCGGCAGTGGCGCCAAAAATACTTGATGTTAAAGCGGAGGGGTATGAAATACTATTAAATACAATACAATTTTACACAAGCTATTTATTTATTTATTGAATGGATATACCTAAACCTTGGTACAACACTTATAGGCAGTGTACCTAATCGTAGAGTAGTGTAGTTTTTAGTAAGTCCGGTTCGTTCCACAGGGAGCTAGCTGAGTTTAACGCTATATTTTTTTCACAACTATATATATATATATATATATATATATATATATATATATATATATATATATATATATATATATATATATATATATATATATATATATATATAGGTAGGTAGTATTATTATTATTATAAAAGGGGGGTTTTACCGTTTAATGATCGGTTTGTCGATTTTAAGTCCTAATGCAAAATATAAACTTAATTTAAAGCCCAAAGTAAATGACGATAAATAAAAATGCGATAAAATAAAAGTACGATAATTAAAAGTGCAAGTAAATAAAAGTATGATGAGATATAAAATAAAGGAATTATTCTTATTTAAACTTCCGTAATCATGATGTTTGACGTGTTGATTTTAATTTATTACCATGGGTTAATTATCTTTTGTCCTAGATTATTTGATATGTCCATCTGTTTTTGTCCATAATAGTCCATCGGTCATAATTATAAAGTGCGAGAGTCTTCGCCAAATTAACCTTATACCCGAAGTCAAATATTCCAACTAATTGGGGATTTAAACCGTAATAAGATTTTAATACATTGTTAATGATTACACTAGGTTATCGACTGCGTGTAACCCAAGGTCTTAATACTTTATTAACAATTACACCAAGTACCCTTGAATGTAATCCACCCCAATTTTAACGAGTCCATTGACTATTAATCCATCCCCGTATCCGGTCAAATGAACAACTATTAGTATTTATAAATATCCCACCCACCGTACCCAGTCAAGCGTATGTGGTTATATATAAATACGTCAAATTTTAAATCTGTATATTAAATTAACAAGATATCATTTAGTTAATTACATATAAAGCCCATTAATAACCCATAGTCCAATTTCCACAAGTGTCGGTCTTTTGTCCAAACCCCAATTATGATCCAAATCCCAATAACCCAGTCTTAATATTTAGTCCAACATCATGATTACTTCGTCTTAAATAAGCATAATAATAACTTAGCTACGAGACATTAATTTAAAAAGGTTGAACATAACTTACAATGAGTATTAATCGTGTAGTGTTACACGGACAGAGTTTTGACTTTAAAACCCGTAAAACATTCCTTACAATAACCCAATTATTATTAAACTTAAATTATAATTATAAATATATTTTACTTATATAGAAAAGAAAGAAAAGGGATGATGAGTTCAGCAGAATGCGCGGCCTTTTATAGACCAATTTGATTACTGTGTGCTCCGCGACTGTGATGTTTTTCTTCCTCACAGCTCCGCGATTGCGGAGCTTTGGTTTCCAGCTCATCACTCGATTCCAAAACGTGGGATGCTTAATATTTTATAATATAATATATATAATTAATTATATATTATATTATATTCTTGTGCATAGATGACTTGTAATTTCAGGTCCGTTGAGTCGTACGTTAATAGTTGGTTCATGTCTTAGTTCCGGATTTTCGAACGCCTTTTCGTATAATTTAATATCTTGTAGTTTACGTTCCGCGGCTTGTACTCTTGTAATTTTTAGACGTTTCTTATCAATAAATGGAACCACTTGGATTGTATCCTGTACATTTGAGCTTTTTGGACGTTTGCGTCTTCAAATCTTCATTTTCTTTTTTTGTCTTCGCACTTATTTATTTAAATGATTATCACTTGAAAATAGAACAATTGCAACTAAAAGCTTGTCTTTCTGGAAGGATAATGCTATGAAATATATGTTCGTTTTTAGCATTATCAACTTCCCTGCATTGTGGGATCATCCTCATCCCGTGGCTCCTGCGAACCTCGCCGCCTCCTACCATCACTCGTTCTTGAGTCAGGTCTAAATCCTCTAATTCTCACCCCAGGCACTGTTCGATCTACCGAGTCTGGGTTTGCTTGATTAGCTGCAACTATCAATATGCTCATCCTCTATCCGAATGTACTACCAGGTGTGCAGTAATCTGTACCCGATCTCTTTTGACTCAGTTGCCCTTATATAACCCAATCTTTCAACACTACCCAAAACATGCGTCCGACGAAGAAGTTTGGTGACAACGGCTCCAAACACTGGTGCAACTGAACTCGAGGTGTTCCTTTCATTAGTGAATGCCTGAGCTAGGAGGTATGCAACCTACATATTCTGGTTGTGGATCATGGCGTGCATAAGGCGCATATCATTAACGGTGACAGCTCTGACATGCTGGGTTTTTGGATGAAGAGTTTTGACGATGAGGTGATAGAGAATGCGATGAACGTGGTTAACAAATTTGGAGGCCTTTTTACTTAACCTCCAGGCTTCATTGCCGGAGGTGTAGGTTTGCCAAAAGACTTGGTGATCGATCGGGTCCAAAGTAGTGTACCCTCTTTTAAACACTGAGCGGTTAACATGAGATCTCTTGTGCAGTTCTAGGTGAATGGCGAACTATGTGAGGTTCAGGTGATGCACGTGGTTTTGGTGGCAGAAATAGATGCAAGGGTGACTGTTATATTCTTCCGAGTCGACGTTTGCTTCGAAACTCCATGTTGCCATAAAATCTGCAAACGGTTCCTGATACACCCATTTGTTAATGTCAAACAGCTTTTGGCAAGCGCTGTTAGTATTTTCATGTGCCGTAAAACTTAAGATCAGTCTTAGCTCATCAGCCCACCCACACTGCTCCATTATCTCCCAGTTGATGTACTTGTTGGAGCTCTTT
Organism: Rutidosis leptorrhynchoides; assembly: GCF_046630445.1. NCBI lineage: Eukaryota > Viridiplantae > Streptophyta > Magnoliopsida > Asterales > Asteraceae > Rutidosis > Rutidosis leptorrhynchoides. Next base: position 311,150,622 of record NC_092337.1, on the reverse strand, counting down.
TGCCTATTTATCCAATTTCTCATAAATAGCTCGTATTCTGCAGGGTTATCTTGCCCGTGAATGGAGCTGGGCAACTCGTATTCTTCTAATAGATAATTAGCCATCTGCAAGAGTCAAAACACGTAGGTTATGTTCTAAAATAATAAGACGTATAATAACACTTAGAAATGAAAAATGATTATATTTTTCGAAAAAATTCAAAATGAGGGTTTTAAAAATAGCATTTTCCATATCTCTGTTATCGTTAATTATAGCCAAAATTACCGCAAACAATATCTAAACTTACTACAAATCTATTTCTAAACAAAGTTCGGAGCGTACGCGTGATTGCAACAAATAATGCTATAAATAATAATTATAGTGAGTTAGTCGTAATAAGCAATTTTGATCAAAGTAAGATGATTTTTAAGCATGCAATGATTCTACTGACCATTTTTAATTAGCTTAAATATTTTTAAACTTCAAACATTGCCTATAACGTCTTTAAGTCAAGTTTTAAGACTATTTTTATCAAAAAATATTCATTTTGATCAAAACGTACAAAATAAGAAAAGTCAAAGACTAGACTCAAATTTTATTTGTAAGTCAATGACATCTCAATTTAGACTAATTTTAAAGTAATCCTAAGTTTTAAAAATGTTTTAACTATAGGAAAAACTTAAAACCTAATTTTATATAGTTTTCTCAAAACTTGAATTTTCAATCAAACAATCCTAAATTGTTCCAAAACTAGTTTCTAAGCATACTAGATGAATTACTAAGCCTAAATAAGCTAGCAAGATATCAAGTTTCCAAAAATTTCACCAATTTCTAACCTAAAATTCAAACTAACGAATCAGAAGCTAAAAGTGAACCAAAATGCCTCAATCGAATCTAAAAACTAACACATATCAAACACATTGTCTAACTAAGCATGTAGGGAATCAAAATTGGGCATAAAACATGAATTTTTACAAAAGTCAAAAATTTGACTACGAGTAAAAACTCGATTTTTAACAGTGAAATAGTACCTTTTGTGCGATATTGACAGCGGAAATGTGTTTAGAAGGCACGAGAGACTTATATTAGTGCTTTGAATCGCTTGATTTGGTCAAGAAATGGCGATGGATGATAGTGGTGGTGCCGTCAGTCGAAGAGGAGAAGAAGGGAAGAGGAAGAGAAAAAGAAAGGGGAAAGGAAAGGAAAGAAGAAATAAAAAGGAGAAGAAGTTGGGCACGTGTGACACACGGGTTATTCCCTCGACCCGACTCGTGATTTTTTTAAATTTTTAAAATTTTAAATTTTATCACTAAATTAATAAGGGATTTATAAAATTTTGCTTCGGATTTTAATCCGATTAGTTTTACTAATTAAACTAAAAATTAAAATAAAAAGACAAATGGACGGAGTAAAATAAAAAATTCTTATTTAATTAATAACACAAATTACACAGGTTTCACAACTAAATTCCAGAAATGACGCGGAAAGAAAGATAAATTTAAAGCTTCTTTTACCATCCAGAGTAAATCAGCGGAGTCTACTAAAAATATTTCAAAATCACTTAGCATTTTACGCTCACGCTTTTGTAAATCTCCGATGTCCTCCATAAGTTTAACCAAAGCCCTTCTAACTTTCTTAATTTTCAAAATTCCATCCCTAGGTCCAGTATCCGATAATTGAGTTCGAAAAGAAGTTTTGACACTGTGTCTTAGAATAAAAGATCTTCCACGCAGTCAGGATCACCGATAGTAAATTTAAAATTTTCTGATATTTCCCGAATAATCTTTCTTTGCGGAGTTGTAAATGGAAATTTTGACATAGTGAGGATTTGCACGAGTTCAGAATATATTTCCTTTCTTTTTTCGAAGAAATTCCGATGTATTCTTTCCTCGGTTGAATCCGAAAAAACTTCGATTAATCGTTTGATGAGAAATGAGGCTGGATCAACGTAGAAGAAATCTCGATCTCCATATTTTGAAATAGGGTTAGGTTTTTTACTTTCAATCCAAAATTCTAATTCAAAAATCATTGCGGCGACATAACGGTTGATATGAATTTGAGAAAATTTCATATCATCGATATGGGGTAGAAAACTGAAAAACGACTCTAAATCAAAATTTGAGGTTGATTTGCATCCCGATACTTGACAAAAATATCATCCCCGCATTCCTTTAATAGTTTGTGAAGAGAACGAACTTGACTACACAACTCTTTTGATAGATTTATTTGAAATTTTGAAAACGGGAAATACGAGGAATAGAGGTGCCTAACGAATTCTCTATAGACGTCTAACCTTCTGCTAGGATTTAACAAATCTCTAGTAAATGGATCATTTGACTTATCAATGTGTCATTTCTCTTTTTGATTAAATTCAAACAAGTTTGGTTATTTGAAAATAGTTGGGTATTCTTCTCGTATTTCATCTTCCATAATGAGTTCGTTAAGATTGAGCCTCCTTATTGGATCGTGAAGAGGGTCGAATCCTGGTTCATTTGAGTAAAACTTATCCAAAAGCAATAAAATCTCTAAGTCGGATGAAGTTATCCGGCTTCTTGACCTACAAGAATCAAGAATTAATTCTTGATGAGATTCATTAAGGTTTAGATTCGTTTCATTTTTATGTTTATAAAGAAACACTTCTATGGCTTTCGAAGTTGTGGGAGAGCAACTGCCTTGCGCACTTTCTTCGTAATCGGTTATGTTTGAACTGGAATCTACAGAAATTAATACCATAATTAATATATTGTTTTTAAAGTTTTTTTTAAGGGTTTACTATAATGACGACTTTAAATCCTATACCGACAAACTCCTTGTTTGTTAAGCATGTGTGTTTTTTTTTATCAATTTATCTTTGAAACAAGTGGCCAGGCCGACAACGAAGAGGCATGATCCTTTTGGTTCCAATATAATTGGAGACTATTTGGAAAATCCAACAACCAAATCCATGTATAATTGTCTTTCTTAGACACCACTCAATAATCTTAGATATCTTGAGAGAATCAACGATTACCTTAACAAACGGAAAATTCGATCCCCGGCAGCGGCGCCAAAAACTCAGTCTCCTTATGATATGGCCAAAACGGACGGTTTTATTTGTGCGGTGTCGTTAGGTCGCAACACATCAGAATCAGTTATCAAAAGGGAGTAATGGTTTTATTATTTATATTTATCTGGGGTTTCCTAGCTATAATTCACCTGCTTGTCTTCCTTTTAACGAGTAAGTGGTAAATATAACTCAGGTTCGTATTTTTGTATGTTTGCTCAGTAATGTGGGATAAAAGTGCCAATATAGTTAACCCTAGTGACAAGTGGTGATAGATTAAGATTAACTACTAATGATAATATTACTATAAAGATAAAAATGGATAGGTATGAAGAATAAAATCCTGATGGGGAATTTACACAAGATTCTAGCTTCCTAGAATAAACACTAAACCTCAATCAACTGAGCTATGAACCTAACTGATTTGTCACTAAGAGTTTAGGCTTTAAAGATTCTGGCTAAGACGGATATCCCTACTCCCAACGTTAACCTTAGAAGGTTTAAATGACCTTAAGAATAGGATCCTAGGTACATGAACAAAGTGGTATATCCATAAAGGAAAGTCTCAGCTTTTCTTAATCCTAGTTGGTCTAACTACAGCAATATTCCACCACTTAATACTAAGTTATGCCTTAACATTAACAGATGTGCAATCTTAGATATTCTAAGGTTCTGCTAATTGGATTAGAGGTCTCTCCTTTGCGATCACTTACTCAACCCCGGATCATCTTACAACATCTCAAGAACGTTGCTTCTGACGCGAATCATGCTTCTGAGCAAGCCAGTGTTCACTGAACTCTATATTGCTTACTCTAATCACAACCTAAATGGACAGCTCTTCTTTGACGAATAAATGGTTATTCGTACGTAGGTACTATATCCCTATTGTGACGTTAAGCACACATTGTAGTGACTCGAACTTTTCCATGTTTATATATATTAAATGAAATTGTTATTTACATGATTAAGTGTTTCCAACATGTTAAACAATCAAACTTGTTAAGACTTGATTAATTTAAATAGGTTTCATATAGACAATTGACCACCCAAGTTGACCGGTGATTCACGAACGTTAAAACTTGTTAAAACTATATGATAACATATATATGATTATATATATAGTTAAAATGATATTATGATAAGTAAGTATCTCATTAGGTATTTTAACAATGTGTTATATACATAAAATTGAGTTTATTGAATTAAGAAACTCGAAACGATATATATAACGATTATCGTTATAACAACATCTTACTAAATACATATGAATCATATTAAGATATTGATACACTATGTTTAATTATGATAAATGATAAGTAAACATGTCATTAAGTGTATTAACAATGAACTACATATGTAAAAACAAGACTACTAACTTAATGATTTCGAAACGAGACATATATGTAACGATTATCGTTGTAACAACATTTAACTGTATATATATATCATACTAAGATATATTAATATATCATAATATCATGATAATGTAATAATTTAACATCTCTTTAGATATAATAAACAATGGGTTAACAACATTTAACAAGATCGTTAACCTAAAGGTTTCAAAACAACATTTACATGTAACGACTAACGATGACTTAACGACTTAGTTAAAATGTAAATACATGTAGTGTTTTAATATGTATTCATACACTTTTGAAAGACTTCAAGACACTTATCAAAATACTTCTACTTAACAAAAATGCTTACAATTACATCCCCGTTCAGTTTCATCAACAATTCTACTCGTATGCACCCGTATTCGTACTCGTACAATACACAACTTTTAGATGTATATAGTATTGGTATATACACTCCAATGATCAGCTTTTATTAGCCCATGTGAGTCACCTAACACATGTAGGAACTATCATTTGGCAACTAGCATGAAATATCTCATAAAATTACAAAAATATTAGTAATCATTCATGACTTATTTACATGTAAACAAAATTACACATCCTTTATATCTAATCCATATACCAATGACCAAAAACACCTACAAACACTTTCATTCTTAAATTTTCTTCATCTAATTGATCTCTCTCAAGTTCTATCTTTAAGTTCTAAGTGTTCTTCATAAATTTTATAAGTTCTAGTTTCATAAAAACAAGAATACTTCCAAGTTTGCTAGCTTACTTCCAGTCTTGTAAAGTGATCATCCAACCTCAAGAAATCTTTCTTATTTACAGTAAGATATCTTTCTAATACAAGGTAATACTCATATTCAAACTTTGATTCAATTTCTATAACTATAACAATCTTATTTCGAGTGGAAATCTTACTTGAACTTGTTTTCGTGTCATGATTCTGCTTCAAGAACTTTCAAGCCATCCAAGGATCCTTTGAAGCTAGATCTATTTTTCTCATTTCCAGTAGGTTTATCCACAAAATCTGAGGTAGTATTGATGTTCATAACATCATTCGATTCATATATATAAAACTACCTTATTCGAAGGTTTAAACTTGAAATCACTAGAACATAGTTTAGTTAATTCTAAACTTGTTCGCAAACAAAAGTTAATCCTTCTAACTTGACTTTTAAAATCAACTAAACACATGTTCTATATCTATATGATATGCTAACTTAATGATTTAAAACCTGAAAACACGAAAAACACCGTAAAACCGGACATACGCCGTCGTAGTAACACCGCGGGCTGTTTTGGGTTTGCTAATTAAAAACTATGATAAACTTTGATTTAAAAGTTGTTCTTCTGGAAAAATAATTTTTCTTATGAACATGAAACTATATCCAAAAATCATGGTTAAACTCAAAGTGGAAGTATGTTTTTTCAAAATGGTCATCAAGACGTCGTTCTTTCGACTGAAATGACTACCTCTTACAAAAACGACTTGTAACTTATATTTCTGACTATAAACCTATACTTTTTCTATTTAGATTTATAAAATAGAGTTCAATATGAAACTATAACAATTTGATTCACTCAAAACGGATTTAAAACGAAGAAGTTATGGGTAAAACAAGATTGGATATTTTTTTATTGTTGTAGCTACGGGAAATATTGTAACAATTCTATAAACATCATATCCTAAATAGCTTATATTGTATTATACATGTATTCTAATATATTATGTAATCTTGGGATACCATAGACACGTATGCAAATGTTTTGACATATCATATCGACCCATCTATATATATTATTTGGAACAACCATAGACACTCTATATGCAGTAATGTTGGAGTTAGCTATACAGGGTTGAGGTTGATTCCAAAAATATATATACTTTGAGTTGTGATCTAGCCTGAGACGTGTATACACTGGGTCGTGGATTGGGTCAAGATAATATATATCAATTTATTTCTGTACATCTAACTATGGACAACTAGTTGTAGGTTACTAACGAGGACAGCTGACTGAAAATATTTAAAACATTAAAACGTATTAAAAATGTTGTAAATATATTTTGAACATACTTTGATATATATGTACATATTTGTTATAGGTTCGTGAATCGACCAGTGGCCAAGTCTTACTTCCCGACGAAGTAAAAATCTGTGAAAGTGAGTTATAGTCCCACTTTTAAAATCTAATATTTTTGGGATGAGAATACATGCAGCTTTATAAATGTTTTACAAAATAGACACAAGTACATGAAACTACTTTCTATGGTTGAATGATCGAAGCTGAATATGCCCCTTTTTGCTTGGTAGCCTAAGAATTTGGGAACATCACTAATTTTGAGAATTAGTGCACGCCTAATTGACGCGAATCCTAAAGATAGATCTATTGGGCCTAACGAACCCCATCCAAAGTACCGGAAGCTTTAGTACTTCGAGTTTTATATCATGTCCGATGGATGTCCCGGAATGATGGGGATATTCTTATATGCATCTTGTTAATGTCGATTACCAGGTGTTCACCATATGAATGATTTTTATCTCTATGTATGGGATGTATATTGAAATATGAAATCTTGTGGTCTATTATTACGATTTGATAAATATATAGGTTAAACCTATAACACACCAACATTTTTGTTGACGTTTAAAGCATGTTTATTCTCAGGTGATTATTAAGAGCTTCCGCTGTTGCATGCTAATATATGGACAAGATTTGGAGTCAGCATGCTTGTATAATATTGTTTAAAACTCCATTCGAAATTTACTTTGTTGTAACATATTAATATTGTAAACCAATATGTATTGGTAGTGTGTAAGTGTGATATTTTTTAGATTATCATTTCTGATAATCTAGGTGGTGTCCTTTTAACCTTGTCGATAAAATAAAGGTTATGGTTTGTTTTTAAAAACGAATGCAGTCTTTGAAAAACGTCTCATATAGAGGTTAAAACCTCGCAACGAAATCAATTAATATGGAACGTTTATAATCAATATGAACGGGACATTTCAGTTGGTATCCGAGCGTTGGTCTTAGAGAACCAGAAATTTGCATTAGTGTGTCTTATCGAGTTTGTTAGGATACATTAGTGAGTCTGGACTTCGACCGTGTTTTCTTTAAAAACGATTGCTTAACACTTTTGTTGGAAACTATATGTAATTATTATGTGATATATTAACCTCTTAATATGTTTGATATTGTGTGATAGATGTATACCACCAGTACAAATCCCATCGACTCACCTGATAATAATGAAGAGTCGAATATACTTTGGGAAGATTCACAAATCTCGAAGAGGAATCCGAAGAGGAGGAACCGGAAGAGGAGGAACCGGAAGAAGAGGAACCGGAAGAGGAGGAACCGGAAGAAGCAGAGGTTCTGGAGGAAGAAATATTGATACCTACAGTAAATCGATTAAATAAAAGAAAATCCTCAACCAACGGACCAACGTTAAAAATGGTCAATGGTGTTTCCGCCAAAGAAGCAAAATATTGGGAAGATTACCAATTTTCCGATGAATCGGATCCCGATGAGGATTCCGATGATATTATAGAAATTACCTCGATCCAATTTAATAAAGCAAAAGAAAATAATAAGGGAAAAGGTATAAAAATAGAGAAACCTGATTCCAACCCCGATGAACTTTATATGTATCGACAACGTCCGTATTTCCTAAATTGTAACAATACCCCGGGAACCTCTAAACCACCAGGTTTTCTAAACCATTGTGGAAAACGACGGATCGTATCAGAGGAACACCATATATCCCTAGAAAATTAGGAAAACGAACCAAGTCCGGAGAAGAAGAAACCAGTGATTCAGATTAGATGGTTGTAATCATGTTGTGTATTATGTGTATTGTAGTGTGCTTGTCCTTTTATGTTCTATGTAAAAATTGCTTGTATTGTTTGTTAATTATCTTTTACGAATCTAATCCTTGTCTATTTTACAGTATAAAAACAAAATGGACGTTAAGGGTAGACAACCAAATATTTTAGAAGACCTACCAGAGGATATGATTGAGGAAATCTTGTCTAAAGTCGGTCAGAATTCATCAACACATTTAGTTATGGCGAAATTAACTTGTCAAATATTTGAAAGACTTTCCAGAAATGCCTTAGTTTATAAAAGGATTTCCTTTGATAGGTGAGGTATATAACATTAGGGAGACCGTAAGTTACGCCGAGTTTTCTTTAAAGCGTTAAATGCGGGAAACCCAAATGCAATTTTACGCAACGGGTTAAGAACCTATTTTGACTCAACATATCCCAACATAGGATTTCGTGAGTTAGAAAGAGCTTCTAACATGCAACATAAAGAAGCATGTTATGCTTACGGGTTAATAATGTCCGCTTCTCATCAAATTGAGGAAAAGAACATTGGGTTGCAACTTTTAAATAAAACATTCCCACAAGTGATGGACTCGGTAGTTGAGATGAGAAACAAGGTTTTTAGATTGTTATGGGGCTGTTGGGCATTACGAAACCCTCGTCCTTTTGACGACATTACAACATGCTGCTTAGCCAATGGTCATAACGGTTACTTTCCACAAAACCAAGGATGGGAAGTCGTCTTAGTAAAACTAGAATGCATGAATTGTTTCTGGACTTATGAATTACATGTCTTTATTTCTTTTGCTGAACAACTTGCGTATTAACTATAATTGCCTTTATAGCTATCGAGTAGCAATGTTATTATGTGTTATATTTCATCCTATATGTATAATAGCAGTATTGCAAGTTTGTAATATTTTGTATAAAGTTTGAACGCAAAATTTTATTGTAATAAGTTTTTCATATAGAAGCGTAGTAGTTAAGTTGTATAGTAGCTAGTAAGTATGAGCTTAACGGGTAGGTACTACCCGAATTAAAACTATAAAATGCTAATATGAAGAAAAAGCTTTTATAAATAAGTTCATATTATGCTACGAAATACTATTGACTACTCTTAAATTCTATATGATTAACTCAATTCTTTTGGCTATTTTTTGAGGGAAATGTCACCGGCAACTCGTCAGAATTTGAACATGAGTGAGGAAGACTTTCGTGTTTTCCTTGCAGCAAACATAGCCGCAGTACAGGCTGCGATGCAAAATAACAATAACTCTGGATCTAGCAGTGGAACTAATTCCACAAGAAATCGTGTAGGATGCTCCTACAAAGAATTCACTGCCTACAAACCTTTGAAATTTGATGGAACCGAACGGCCAATTGGATTGAAACGGTGGACCGAGAAGGTCGAATCGGTGTTTTCCATAAGTAAGTGTACTGAAGAGGACAAAGTTAAGTACGCTACGCATACCTTCACAGGTACGGCGTTAACATGGTGGAATACCTATCTTGAGCAGGTAGAACAAGATGCTGCTTATGCACTACCATGGTCAGCATTCAAGCAATTGATGAACGAGCAGTACCGTCCTAGAAACGAGGTCAAGAAGCTCAAGGCAGAGCTTAGAGAGTTACGAACACAAGGGTTTGACATTACCACGTATGAACGACGATTCACAGAGTTGTGCCTATTATGTCCAGGAACGTTCGAAGATGAAGAAGAGAAGATCGACGCGTTTGTAAAAGGGTTACCAGTAAGGATTCAAGAAGATGTGAGTTCACACGAGCCCGCTTCCATACAGAAGGCAAGTCGAATGGCTCATAAACTCATAAATTAGATTGAGGGGAGAATTAAAGAACAGGCTGCCGAAGAAGCCAACACGAAACAACTCAAGAGGAAGTGGGAGGAAAACAGTGACAAGAGTCACCAGTACAACAACGACAATAACAATTACAACCACAATCGCAACAACTATCCCAACAACCGCAACATAAATCGCAACAACAACAATCGCAATCCCAACAACAACAACTACAACAAACGTCCCAACCACAACAATTACAATAATCGTCCCAACAACAATAACAACTGCAACAACAACAATAATCAGAAACAGCAATGCCAAAGGTGTGAAGAGAATCACCCGGGGTTCTACACAACATTTTGCAACAGGTGTAAAAGAAATGGTCATAGCGCGACAAAGTGTGAGGTCTACGGACCAATGTATAACAGAACTAAAGGAACAAATAATGCCGGAACGAGTAATGTCGGAACAAGTAGTGTCGGAGAAAGTACTGCCAACGTAGTCTGTTATAAATGTGGAAAACCGGACCACATTATTAAAAATTGACCAAATCAGGGGAATACTAATGGGCAGGGCCGCGAAAGAGTTTTCAATATTAATACAGCAGAAGCGCAGGAAGATCCAGAGCTTGTTACGAGTACGTTTCTCATTGACAATAAATCTGCTTATGTTTTATTTGATTTGGGTGCGAATAGAAGCTATATGAGTAGAGATTTTTGTGCTAAACTAAGTTGCTCACCGACGCCCTTGGATAATAAATTTTTACTCGAATTAGCAAATGGTAAATTAATTACAGCAGATAATATATGTCGGAATTGAGAATTAAACTGGTTAACGAAACATTTAAGATTGACTTGATACCAGTACAGTTAGAGAGTTTTGATGTGTTAATCGGTATGGACTGGTTGAAAGAAGTGAAAGCAAATATCGTTTGTTACAAAAATGCAATTCGCCTTATACAAGAAAAAGGAAAACCCTTAATGGCGTACGGAGAAAAGAGTAACGCGAATTTAAACCTTATTAGTAACCTGAAGGCACAAAAACTAATAAGAAAAGGTTGCTATGCTGTGCTAGCACACGTCGAGAAAGCCAATTCCGAAGAAAAGAACATCAATGATGTTCCCGTTGTAGTGACCCGAACTTTTCCATGTTTATATATATTAATTGAGATTGATATTTACATGATTAAATTTTTCCAACATGTTAAGCAATCAAACTTGTTAAGACTTGATTAATTGAAATATGTTTCATATAGACAATTGACCACCCAAGTTGACCGGTGATTCACGAACGTTAAAACTTGTAAAAACTATATGATGACATATATATGGATATATATATATAGTTAACATGATACTATGATAAGTAAACATATCATTAAGTATATTAACAATGAACTACATATGTAAAAACAAGACTACTAACTTAATGATTTTTAAACGAGACATATATGTAACGATTATCGTTGTAAAGACATTTAATGTATATATATCATATTAAGAGATATTCATACATGATAATATCATGATAATATAATAATTTAAAATCTCATTTGATATTATAAACATTGGGTTAACAACATTTAACAAGATCGTTAACCTAAAGGTTTCAAAACAACACTTACATGTAACGACTAACGATGACTTAACGACTCAGTTAAAATGTATATACATGTAGTGTTTTAATATGTATTTATACACTTTTGAAAGACTTCAATACACTTATCAAAATACTTCTACTTAACAAAAATGCTTACAATTACATCCTCGTTCAATTTCTTCAACAATTCTACTCGTATGCACCCGTATTCGTACTCGTACAATACACAGCTTTTAGATGTATGTACTATTGGTATATACACTCCAATGATCAGCTCTTAGCAGCCCATGTGAGTCACCTAACACATGTGGGAACCATCATTTGGCAACTAGCATGAAATATCTCATAAAATTACAAAAATATGAGTAATCATTCATGACTTATTTACATGAAAACAAAATTACATATCCTTTATATCTAATCCATACACCAACGACCAAAAACACCTACAAACACTTTCATTCTTCAATTTTCTTCATCTAATTGATCTCTCTCAAGTTCTATCTTCAAGTTCTAAGTGTTCTTCATATATTCTACAAGTTCTAGTTACATAAAATCAAGAATACTTTCAAGTTTGCTAGCTCACTTCCAATCTTGTAAGGTGATCATCCAACCTCAAGAAATCTTTGTTTCTTATAGTAGGTTATCATTCTAATACAAGGTAATAATCATATTCAAACTTTGGTTCAATTTCTATAACTATAACAATCTTATTTCAAGTGATGATCTTACTTGAACTTGTTTTCGTGTCATGATTCTGCTTCAAGAACTTCGAGCCATCCAAGGATCCGTTGAAGCTAGATCCATTTTTCTCTTTTCCAGTAGGTTTATCCAAGGAACTTAAGGTAGTAATGATGTTCATAACATCATTCGATTCATACATATAAAGTTATCTTATTCGGAGGTTTAGACTTGTAATCACTAGAACATAGTTTAGTTAATTCTAAACTTGTTCGCAAACAAAAGTTAATCCTTCTAACTTGACTTTTAAAATTAACTAAACACATGTTCTATATCTATATGATATGCTAACTTAATGATTTAAAACCTGGAAACACGAAAAACACCGTAAAACCGGATTTACGCCGTCGTACTAACACCGCGGGCTGTTTTGGGTTAGTTAATTAAAAACTATGATAAACTTTGATTTAAAAGTTGTTATTCTGAGAAAATGATTTTTATTATGAACATGAAACTATATCCAAAAATTATGGTTAAACTCAAAGTGAAAGTATGTTTTCTAAAATGGTCATCTAGACGTCGTTCTTTCGACTGAAATGACTACCTTTACAAAAACGACTTGTAACTTATTTTTCGACTATAAACCTATACTTTTTCTGTTTAGATTCATAAAATAGAGTTCAATATGAAACCATAGCAATTTGATTCACTCAAAACGGATTTAAAATGAAGAAGTTATGGGTAAAACAAGATTGGATAATTTTTCTCATTTTAGCTACGTGAAAATTGGTAACAAATCTATTCCAACCATAACTTAATCAACTTGTATTGTATATTATGTAATCTTGAGATACCATAGACACGTATACCATGTTTCGACCTATCATGTCGACACATCTATATATATTTCGGAACAACCATAGACACTCTATATGTGAATGTTGGAGTTAGCTATACAGGGTTGAGGTTGATTCCAAAATATATATAGTTTGAGTTGTGATCAATACTGAGATACGTATACACTGGGTCGTGGATTGATTCAAGATAATATTTATCGATTTATTTCTGTACATCTAACTGTGGACAACTAGTTGTAGGTTACTAACGAGGACAGCTGACTTAATAAACTTAAAACATCAAAATATATTAAAAGTGTTGTAAATATATTTTGAACATACTTTGATATATATGTATATATTGTTATAGGTTCGTGAATCAACCAGTGGCCAAGTCTTACTTCCCGACGAAGTAAAAATCTGTGAAAGTGAGTTATAGTCCCACTTTTAAAATCTAATATTTTTGGGATGAGAATACATGCAGGTTTTATAAATGATTTACAAAATAGACACAAGTACGTGAAACTACATTCTATGGTTGAATTATCGAAATCGAATATGCCCCTTTTTATTAAGTCTGGTAATCTAAGAATTAGGGAACAGACACCCTAATTGACGCGAATCCTAAAGATAGATCTATTGGGCCTAACAAACCCCATCCAAAGTACCGGATGCTTTAGTACTTCGAAATTTATATCATATCCGAAGGGTGTCCCGGAATGATGGGGATATTCTTATATATGCATCTTGTTAATGTCGGTTACCAGGTGTTCACCATATGAATGATTTTTATCTCTATGTATGGGATGTTTATTGAAATATGAAATCTTGTGGTCTATTGTTACGATTTGATATATATAGGTTAAACCTATAACTCACCAACATTTTTGTTGACGTTTTAAGCATGTTTATTCTCAGGTAATTATTAAGAGCTTCCGCTGTTGCATACTTAAATAAGGACGAGATTTGGAGTCCATGCTTGTATGATATTATGTAAAAACTGCATTCAAGAAACTTATTTCGTTGTAACATATTTTTATTGTAAACCATTATGTAATGGTCGTGTGTAAACAGGATATTATAGGTTATCATTATTTGATAATCTACGTAAAGCTTTTTAAACCTTTATTGATGAAATAAAGGTTATGGTTTGTTTTAAAATGAATGCAGTCTTTGAAAAACGTCTCATATAGAGGTCAAAACCTCGCAACGAAATCAATTAATATGGAACGTTTTTAATCAATAAGAACGGGACATTTCAGTTGGTATCCGAGCGTTGGTCTTAGAGAACCAAAATTTTGCATTAGTGTGTCTTATCGAGTTTGTTAGGATGCATTAGTGAGTCTGGACTTCGACCGTGTTTACTTGAAAAATGATTGCTTAACAAATTTTGTTGGAAACTATATATTTTTAACATGTGAATATTATGTGATATATTAATCTCTTAACGCGTTTGATATTATGTGATAGATGTCTACCTCTAGAACAAGTCCCATTGACTCACCTAATAATAATGAAGAGTCAGATGTAAATTGGAATAATTCGTGGACTGATTCACAAGTTCCCGAAGAGGAACCGGAAGAAGAGTCGGAACCGGAAGAAGAATCGGAACCGGAAGAAGAAATAGAACCAGTGGGGGAAATAATAAAACGGTTAAGTAGAAGAAAATCCTCAACCAACCGACCAAAGTTAATTATGGTCAATGGTGTTTCCGCCAAGGAAGCAAAGTATTGGGAGGATTACCAATTCTCCGATGAATCGGATCCCGACAAGGAATCCGATGATGTTATAGAAATTACCCCAACACAATTTAATAAGGCAAAAGAGAACAATAAGGGAAAGGGCATAAAAATAGAGAAATCTAATTCTAACCCCGATGAACTTTATATGTATCGTCAACCCCCAAAGTCCTTAAGTTGTAACAATGACCCGGGAACCTCTAAACCACCAGGTTTTTCTAAACCAATGTGGAAAACGACGGCTCGTATTAGGGGAACATCATATATCCCTAGAAACTTGGCAAAACGAACCAAAACCGAAGAAGAAGAAACA
This sequence comes from Rutidosis leptorrhynchoides, assembly GCF_046630445.1. NCBI lineage: Eukaryota > Viridiplantae > Streptophyta > Magnoliopsida > Asterales > Asteraceae > Rutidosis > Rutidosis leptorrhynchoides. The sequence continues at coordinate 311,135,433 of NC_092337.1, read as the reverse complement.
AGCGAGTCGGAATAAGATAGTTGTATTCGTGTGGTGTAATATATGTAATATAGTGTGCTTATGCTTTATGATATATGTAAAAATTGCTTGTATTAATAAGTATTTTTTTTTATGAATCTAACTCTTGTCTATTTTACAGTATAAAAACACAAAATGGATAGACAACCCAATATTTTAAGAGACCTACCCGGAGACATGATTGACGAAATCTTGTCTAGAGTCGGTCAGAATTCTTCGGCACAACTATTTAAGGCGAGATCAGTTTGTAAGACATTCGAAGAACGTTCCAAGAATGCCTTGGTTTATAAAAGGCTTTCGTTCGAAAGATGGGGGATATCACATTGGGAAATCCATAAGTTACGATGTGTTTACTTTGACGCATATATTGCGGGGAACCCAAATGCTATTTTACGCAATGGGTTAAGAAATTATTTTGACTCAATATATCCGAATATTGGACTTCAAGATTTAGAAAAAGCGGCTAACTTGCAACATAAAGAAGCATGTTATGCTTACGGATTAGTAATGTTCGCTTCTCACCAAAGTGAGAACAAGAACATCGGGCTACAACTATTAAATAAAACGTTCCCACAAGTGACGGAGTTGGTAATTGGGGTAAGAAATGAGGTTTTTAGATTGTTACGGGACTGTTGGACATTACGTAACCCTCGTCCCTTTGACGACGTTACAACATGCTGTCTTATCAACGGCCATAACGGTTATGTTCCACAAGACCAAGGATGGGAAGTAATCTTAGTAAAACCCGAATGCATGACTTGTTTCTGGACGTATGAATTACGTGTCTTTATTGCCTTTACTGAACGACTTGTGTACTAGCTAGAATTATCTTCACAACCATCTTGTATCAAATTTATTGTGTGCTATATTTCATGCTATATGTAAAATAAGCGGTATTGTAAGTTTGTAAAATATTGTGTAAAAGTTTGAACGCAAAATTTTATTATAATCAGTTTTTCATATAGAATTGTAGTAGTTGAATTGTATATTAGCTACTAAGTATGAACTTAACGGGTAGGTACTACCCGAATTTAAACTTATAAAACGCTAATATGAAGAAAAAGCTTTTATAAATGAGTTCATATTATGCTATGAAATACTATTAACTACTCTTAATATTCTGTATGATTAACTTGTTCCATTTGACTATTTTGAAGGAAATGGCACCGACTACTCGACACACCTTGAATATGAATGAAGAGGAATTCCGTACTTTTCTAGCTTCAAACATAGCCATAGTACAGGCTGCGCTACATACCAACAATAACCTTGGATCTAGCAGTACAGGAAATTGTGTAGGATGCACCTACAAAGAATTCACTGCCTGCAAACCTTTGGAATTTGATGGAACCGAAGGACCGATCGGATTGAAACGGTGGACCGAGAAGGTCGAATCGGTGTTTGCCATAAGTAAGTGTACTGAAGAGGACAAAGTGAAGCATGCTACGCATACCTTCACAGGTTCCGCGTTAACATGGTGGAATACCTATCTAGAGCAAGTGGGACAAGACGATGCGTACGCACTACCGTGGTCAGCATTCAAGCACTTGATGAACGAGAAGTACCGTCCCAGAACCGAGGTCAATAAGCTCAAGACAGAACTTAGAGGGTTACGAGCCCAAGGATTTGATATTACCACGTATGAAAGACGATTCACAGAATTGTGCCTATTGTGTCCGGGAGCATTCGAAAATGAGGAAGAGAAGATCGACGCGTTTGTGAAAGGATTACCGGAAAGAATCCAAGAAGATATAAGTTCACACGAGCCCGCCTCCATACAACAGGCATGTAGAATGGCTCACAAACTAGTGAACCAGATTAAAGAAAGAATTAAAGAACAGACTGCTGAAGAGGCCAATGTGAAGCAAGTCAAAAGAAAGTGGGAGGAAAACGGTGATAAGAATCACCAATACAACAACAACAGCAATTACAACAATAATTGCAACAATTATCCCAACAATCGCAACATCAATCGCAACTACAACAAACGGCCCAACAACAACAACAACAACAACAACAGCAACTACAACAATCATCCCAACAACAATAATAACCGCAACAACAACAACAATCAGAAGCAGCTATACCAAAGGTGTGAAAAGTATCACTCGGGGTTCTGCACCAAATTTTGCAACAAGTGTAAAAGAAATGGTCATAGCGCGGTGAAGTGTGAGGTCTACGGACCAGGGGTTAATAGAACGAAAGGAACAAATGGTGTCGGAACGAGTAATGGCGGAGCAAGTAGTGTCGGAGCAAGTTATGCCAATGTAGTTTGTTATAAATGTGGAAAACCGGGCCACATTATTAGAAATTGCCCGAACCAGGAGAACACGAATGGACAAGGCCGCGGAAGAGTTTTCAATATTAATGCGGCAGAGGCACAGGAAGACCCGGAGCTTGTTACGGGTACGTTTCTTATTGACAATAAATCTGCTTACGTTTTATTTGATTCGGGTGCGGATAGAAGCTATATGAGTAGAGATTTTTGTGCTAAATTAAGTTGTCCATTGACGCCTTTGGATAGTAAATTTTTACTCGAATTAGCAAATGGTAAATTAATTTCAGCAGATAATATATGTCGGAATCGAGAAATTAAACTGGTTAGCGAAACATTTAAGATTGATTTGATACCAGTAGAGTTAGGGAGTTTTGATGTGATAATCGATATGGACTGGTTGAAAGAAGTGAAAGCAGAGATCGTTTGTTACAAAAATGCAATTCGCATTATACGAGAAAAAGGAAAACCCTTAATGGTGTACGGAGAAAAGGGCAACACGAAGCTACATCTTATTAGTAATTTGAAGGCACAAAAACTAATAAGAAAAGGTTGCTATGCTGTTCTAGCACACGTCAAGAAAGTACAAACTGAAGAAAAGAGCATCAATGATGTTCCCATTGCAAAAGAATTTCCCGATGTATTTCCGAAAGAATTACCGGGATTACCCCCACATCGATCCGTTGAATTTCAAATAGATCTTGTACCAGGAGCTGCACCAATAGCTCGTGCTCCTTACAGACTCGCACCCAGCGAGATGAAAGAACTGCAAAGCCAATTACAAGAACTTTTAGAGCGTGGTTTCATTCGACCAAGCACATCACCGTGGGGTGCTCCTGTTTTGTTTGTCAAGAAGAAAGATGGTACATTCAGGTTGTGTATTGACTACCGAGAGTTGAACAAACTTACCATCAAGAACCGCTACCCACTACCGAGAATCGATGACTTATTTGATCAACTACAAGGCTCGTCTGTTTATTCAAAGATTGACTTACGTTCCGGGTATCATCAAATGCGGGTGAAAGAAGATGATATTCCAAAGACTGCTTTCAGAACACGTTACGGTCATTACGAGTTTATGGTCATGCCGTTTGGTTTAACTAATGCACCAGCTATGTTCATGGACCTTATGAACCGAGTGTGTGGACCGTACCTTGACAAGTTTGTCATTGTTTTCATTGATGACATACTTATTTACTCAAAGAATGACCAAGAACACGGTGAACATTAGAGAAAGGTGTTAGAAGTATTGAGGAAGGAAGAATTGTACGCTAAGTTTTCAAAGTTTGCATTTTGGTTGGAAGAAGTTCAATTCCTCGGTCACATAGTGAACAAAGAAGGTATTAAGGTGGATCCGGCAAAGATAGAAACTGTTGAAAAGTGGGAAACCCCGAAAACTCCTAAACACATACGCCAGTTTTTAGGACTAGCTGGTTACTACAGAAGGTTCATCCAAGACTTTTCCAGAATAGCAAAACCCTTGACTGCATCAACGCATAAAGGGAAGAAATTTGAATGGAATGATGAACAAGAGAAAGCGTTTCAGTTATTGAAGAAAAAGCTAACTACGGCACCTATATTGTCATTGCCTGAAGGGAATGATGATTTTGTGATTTATTGTGACGCATCAAAGCAAGGTCTCGGTTGTGTATTAATGCAACGAACGAAGGTGATTGCTTATGCGTCTAGACAATTGAAGATTCAAGAACAAAATTATACGACGCATGATTTGGAATTAGGCGCGGTTGTTTTTGCATTAAAGACTTGGAGGCACTACTTATATGGGGTCAAAAGTATTATATATACCGACCACAAAAGTCTTCAACACATATTTAATCAGAAACAACTGAATATGAGGCAGCGTAGGTGGATTGAATTATTGAATGATTATGACTTTGAGATTCGTTACCACCCTGGGAAGGCAAATGTGGTAGCTGATGCCTTGAGCAGGAAGGACAGAGAACCCATTCGAGTAAAATCTATGAATATAATGATTCATAATAACCTTACTACTCAAATAAAGGAGGCGCAACAAGGAGTTTTAAAAGAGGGAAATTTAAAGGATGAAATACCCAAAGGATCGAAGAAGCATCTTAATATTCAGGAAGACGGAACCCGGTATAGGGCTGAATGGATTTGGGTACCAAAATTTGGAGATATGAGAGAAATGGTACTTAGAGAAGCTCATAAAACCAGATACTCAATACATCCTGGAACGGGGAAGATGTACAAGGATCTCAAGAAACATTTTTGGTGGCCGGGTATGAAAGCCGATGTTGCTAAATACGTAGGAGAATGTTTGACGTGTTCTAAGGTCAAAGCTGAGCATGAGAAACCATCAGGTCTACTTCAATAACCCGAAATCCCGGAATGGAAATGTGAAAACATTACCATGGATTTCATCACTAAATTGCCAAGGACTGCAAGTGGTTTTGATACTATTTGGGTAATAGTTGATCATCTCACCAAATCAGCACACTTCCTGCCAATAAGAGAAGATGACAAGATGGAGAAGTTAGCACGACTGTATTTGAAGGAAGTCGTCTCCAGACATGGAATACCAATCTCTATTATCTCTGATAGGGATGGCAGATTTATTTCAAGATTCTGGCAGACATTACAGCAAGCATTAGGAACTCGTCTAGACATGAGTACTGCCTATCATCCACAAACTGATGGGCAGAGCGAAAGGATGATACAAACGCTTGAAGACATGCTACGAGCATGTGTTATTGATTTCGGAAATAGTTGGGATCGACATCTACCGTTAGCAGAATTTTCCTACAACAACAGCTACCATTCAAGCATTGAGATGGCGCCGTTTGAAGCACTTTATGGTAGAAAGTGCAGGTCTCCTATTTGTTAGAGTGAAGTGGGGGATAGACAGATTACGGGTCCGGAGATTATACAAGAAACTACCGAGAAGATCATCCAAATTCAACAACGGTTGAAAACCGCCCAAAGTCGACAAAAGAGCTACACTGACATTAAAAGAAAAGATATAGAATTTGAAATTGGAGAGATGGTCATGCTTAAAGTTGCACCTTGGAAAGGCGTTGTTCGATTTGGTAAACGAGGGAAATTAAATCCAAGGTATATTGGACCATTCAAGATTATTGATCGTGTCGGACCAGTAGCTTACCGACTTGAGTTACCTCAACAACTCGCGGCTGTACATAACACTTTTCACGTCTCGAATTTGAAGAAATGTTTTGCTAAAGAAGATCTCACTATTCCGTTAGATGAAATCCAAATCAACGAAAAACTTCAATTCATCGAAGAACCCGTCGAAATAATGGATCGTGAGGTTAAAAGACTTAAGCAAAACAAGATACCAATTGTTAAGGTTCGATGGAATGCTTGTAGAGGACCCAAGTTCACCTGGGAGCGTGAAGATCAGATGAAGAAGAAATACCCGCATCTATTTCCAGAAGATTCGTCAACACCTTCAACAGCTTAAAATTTCGAGACGAAATTTATTTAACGGGTAGGTACTGTAGTGACCCGAACTTTTCCATGTTTATATATATTAATTGAGATTGATATTTACATGATTAAATTTTTCCAACATGTTAACCAATCAAACTTGTTAAGACTTGATTAATTGAAATATGTTTCATATAGACAATTGACCACCCAAGTTGACCGGTGATTCACGAACGTTAAAACTTGTAAAAACTATATGATGACATATATATGGATATATATATAGTTAACATGATACTATGATAAGTAAACATATCATTAAGTATATTAACAATGAACTACATATGTAAAAACAAGACTACTAACTTAATGATTTTTAAACGAGACATATATGTAACGATTATCGTTGTAAAGACATTTAATGTATATATATCATATTAAGAGATATTCATAAATGATAATATCATGATAATATAATAATTTAAAATCTCATTTGATATTATAAACATTGGGTTAACAACATTTAACAAGATCGTTAACCTAAAGGTTTCAAAACAACACTTACATGTAACGACTAACGATGACTTAACGACTCAGTTAAAATGCATATACATGTAGTGTTTTAATATGTATTTATAAACTTTTGAAAGACTTCAATACACTTATCAAAATACTTCTACTTAACAAAAATGCTTACAATTACATCCTCGTTCAGTTTCATCAACAATTCTACTCGTATGCACCCGTATTCGTACTCGTACAATACACAGCTTTTAGATGTATGTACTATTGGTATATACACTCCAATGATCAGCTCTTAGCAGCCCATGTGAGTCACCTAACACATGTGGGAACCATCATTTAGCAACTAGCATGAAATATCTCATAAAATTACAAAAATATGAGTAATCATTCATGACTTATTTACATGAAAACAAAATTACATATCCTTTATATCTAATCCATACACCAACGACCAAAAACACCTACAAACACTTTCATTCTTCAATTTTCTTCATCTAATTGATCTCTCTCAAGTTCTATCTTCAAGTTCTAAGTGTTCTTCATATATTCTACAAGTTCTAGTTACATAAAATCAAGAATACTTTCAAGTTTGCTAGCTCACTTCCAATCTTGTAAGGTGATCATCCAACCTCAAGAAATCTTTGTTTCTTACAGTAGGTTATCATTCTAATACAAGGTAATAATCATATTCAAACTTTGGTTCAATTTCTATAACTATAACAATCTTATTTCAAGTGATGATCTTACTTGAACTTGTTTTCGTGTCATGATTCTGCTTCAAGAACTTCGAGCCATCCAAGGATCCGTTGAAGCTAGATCCATTTTTCTCTTTTCCAGTAGGTTTATCCAAGGAACTTAAGGTAGTAATGATGTTCATAACATCATTCGATTCATACATATAAAGTTATCTTATTCGGAGGTTTAAACTTGTAATCACTAGAACATAGTTTAGTTAATTCTAAACTTGTTCGCAAACAAAAGTTAATCCTTCTAACTTGACTTTTAAAATTAACTAAACACATGTTCTATATCTATATGATATGCTAACTTAATGATTTAAAACCTGGAAACACGAAAAATACCGTAAAACCGGATTTACGCCGTCGTAGTAACACCGCGGGCTGTTTTGGGTTAGTTAATTAAAAACTATGATAAACTTTGATTTAAAAGTTGTTATTCTGAGAAAATGATTTTTATTATGAACATGAAACTATATCCAAAAATTATGGTTAAACTCAAAGTGGAAGTATGTTTTCTAAAATGGTCATCTAGACGTCGTTCTTTCGACTGAAATGACTACCTTTACAAAAACGACTTGTAACTTATTTTTCGACTATAAACCTATACTTTTTCTATTTAGATTCATAAAATAGAGTTCAATATGAAACCATAGCAATTTGATTAACTCAAAACGGATTTAAAATGAAGAAGTTATGGGTAAAACAAGATTGGATAATTTTTCTCATTTTAGCTACGTGAAAATTGGTAACAAATCTATTCCAACCATAACTTAATCAACTTGTATTGTATATTATGTAATCTTGAGATACCATAGACACGTATACCATGTTTCGACCTATCATGTCGACACATCTATATATATTTCGGAACAACCATAGACACTCTATATGTGAATGTTGGAGTTAGCTATACAGGGTTGAGGTTGATTCCAAAATATATATAGTTTGAGTTGTGATCAATACTGAGATACGTATACACTGGGTCGTGGATTGATTCAAGATAATATTTATCAATTTATTTCTGTACATCTAACTGTGGACAACTAGTTGTAGGTTACTAACGAGGACAGCTGACTTAATAAACTTAAAACATCAAAATATATTAAAAGTGTTGTAAATATATTTTGAACATACTTTGATATATATGTATATATTGTTATAGGTTCGTGAATCAACCAGTGGCCAAGTCTTACTTCTCGACGAAGTAAAAATCTGTGAAAGTGAGTTATAGTCCCACTTTTAAAATCTAATATTTTTGGGATGAGAATACATGCAGGTTTTATAAATGATTTACAAAATAGACACAAGTACGTGAAACTACATTCTATGGTTGAATTATCGAAATCGAATATGCCCCTTTTTATTAAGTCTGGTAATCTAAGAATTAGGGAACAGACACCCTAATTGACGCGAATCCTAAAGATAGATCTATTGGGCCAACAAACCCCATCCAAAGTACCGGATACTTTAGTACTTCGAAATTTATATCATATCCGAAGGGTGTCCCGGAATGATGGGGATATTCTTATATATGCATCTTGTTAATGTCGGTTACCAGGTGTTCACCATATGAATGATTTTTATCTCTATGTATGGGATGTTTATTGAAATATGAAATCTTGTGGTCTATTGTTACGATTTGATATATATAGGTTAAACCTATAACTCACCAACATTTTTGTTGACGTTTTAAGCATGTTTATTCTCAGGTAATTATTAAGAGCTTCCGCTGTCGCATACTTAAATAAGGACGAGATTTGGAGTCCATGCTTGTATGATATTATGTAAAAACTGCATTCAAGAAACTTATTTCGTTGTAACATATTTTTATTGTAAACCATTATGTAATGGTCGTGTGTAAACAGGATATTATAGGTTATCATTATTTGATAATCTACGTAAAGCTTTTTAAACCTTTATTGATGAAATAAAGGTTATGGTTTGTTTTAAAATGAATGCAGTCTTTGAAAAATGTCTCATATAGAGGTCAAAACCTCGCAACGAAATCAATTAATATGGAACGTTTTTAATCAATAAGAACGGGACATTTCACCCGTCGCAAAAGAATTTCCTGATTTATTTCCGAAAGAATTACCGGGACTATCTCCACACTGATCCGTTGAATTTCAAATAGACCTTGTACCGGGAGCTGCACCAATAGCTCGTGCTCCATACAGACTCGCACCTAGCGAAATGAAGGAACTTCAGGGCCAATTACAAGAACTTTTAGAGCGTAGTTTCATTCGACCAAGCACATCACCGTGGGGAGCTCCTGTTTTGTTTGTCAAGAAGAAGGATGGTACATTTAGGTTATGTATCGACTATCGAGAGTTGAACAAACTTACCATCAAGAACCGCTACCCACTACCAAGAATCGACGACTTATTTGATCAACTACACGGCTCGTCTGTTTATTCGAAGATTGATTTACGTTCTGGGTATCATCAAATGCGGGTGAAGGAGGATGATATTCCAAAGACTGCTTTTAGAATGCGTTACGGTCATTACGAGTTTATGGTTATGCCGTTTGGGTTGACTAACGCACCAGCTGTGTTCATGGACCTCATGAACCGAGTATGTGGACCATACCTTGATAAGTTTGTCATTGTTTTCATCGATGACATACTTATTTACTCGAAGAATGATCAAGAGCACGAAGAACATTTGAGAAAAGTACTAGAGTTGCTGAGGAAAGAAAAACTGTACGCTAAATTTTCAAAGTGTGCATTTTGGTTGGAAGAAGTTCAATTCCTCGGTCACATAGTGAACAAAGAAGGTATTCAGGTGGATCCAGCAAAGATTGAAACTGTGGAAAAGTGGGAAACCCCAAAAACTCCGAAGCATATACGCCAATTCTTAGGACTAGCTGGTTACTACAGAAGGTTCATCCAAGATTTTTCCAGAATAGCAAAACCCTTGACTGCATTAACGCATAAAGGGAGGAAATTTGAATGGAAGGATGAACAAGAAAAGGCGTTTCAATTGTTAAAGAAAAAGTTAACTACAGCACCTATATTGTCATTACCTGAAGGGAATGATGATTTTGTGATATATTGTGACACCTCAAAGCAAGGTCTCGGTTGTGTATTAATGCAACGAACGAAGGTAATTGCTTATGCGTCTAGATAATTGAAGATTCACGAGCAGAATTATACGACGCATGATTTGGAATTAGGCGCGGTTGTTTTTGCATTAAAGACTTGGAGGCACTACTTATATGGGGTCAAAAGTATTATATATACCGACCACAAAAGTCTTCAACACATATTTAACCAGAAACAACTGAACATGAGACAGCGCATGTAGATTGAATTGTTGAATGATTACGACTTTGAGATTCGTTACCACCCAGGGAAGGAAAATGTGGTAGCCGACGCCTTGAGCAGAAAGGATAGAGAACCCATTAGAGTAAAAGCTATAAATATAATGATTCACAATAACCTTACTACTCAAATAAAGGAGGCGCAATAAGGAGTTTTAAAAGAGGGAAATTTAAAGGATGAAATACCCAAAGGATCGGAGAAGCATCTTGATATTCGAGAAGACGGAACCCGGTATAGGGTTGAAAGAATTTGGGTACCAAAATTTGGAGATATGAGAGAAATGGTACTTAGAGAAGCTCATAAAACCAGATACTCAATACACCCTAGAACGGAAAAGATGTACAAGGATCTCAAGAAATATTTTTGGTGGCCGGGTATGAAAGCCGATGCTGCTAAATACGTAGGAGAATGTTTGACGTGTTCCAAGGTTAAAGCCAAGCATCAGAAACCATCAGGTATACTTCAACAACCCGAAATCCCGGAATGAAAATGGGAAAATATTACCATGGATTTCATCACTAAATTTCCAAGGACTGCCAGTGGTTTTGATACTATTTGGGTAATAGTTGATCGTCTCACCAAATCAGCTCACTTCCTGCCAATAAGAGAAGATGACAAGATGGAGAAGTTAACACGATTTTATTTGAAGGAAGTCGTCTCCAGACATGGAATACCAATCTCTATTATCTCTGATAGGGATGGCAGATTTATTTCAAGATTCTGGCAGATATTACAGCAAGCATTAGGAACTCGTCTAGACATGAGTACTGCCTATCATCCACAAACTGATGGGCAGAGCGAAAGGATGATACAAACGCTTGAAGACATGCTACGAGCATGTGTTATTGATTTCGGAAACAGTTGGGATCGACATCTACCGTTAGCAGAATTTTCCTACAACAACAGCTACCATTCAAGCATTGAGATGACACCGTTTGAAGCACTTTATGGTAGAAACTGTAGGTCTCCGATTTGTTGGAGTGAAGTGGGGGATAGACAGATTACGGGTCCAGAGATAATACAAGAAACTACAGAGAAGATCATCCAAATTCAACAACGATTGAAAACCGCCCAAAGTCGACAAAAGAGCTACGCTGACATTAAATGAAAAGATATAGAATTTGAAATTGGAGAGATGGTCATGCTTAAATTTGCACCTTGGAAAGGCGTTGTTCGATTTGGTAAACGAGGGAAATTAAACCCAAGGTATATTGGACCATTCAAGGTTATTGATCGCGTCGGACCAGTAGCTTATCGGCTTGAGTTACCTCAACAACTCGCGGCTGTACATAACAATTTCCACGTCTCGAATTTGAAAAATGTTTTGCTAAAGAAGATCTCACTATTCTGTTAGACGAAATCCAAATCAACGAAAAACTTCAATTTATCGAAGAACCCGTCGAAATAATGGATCGTGAGGTTAAAAAACTTAAGTAAAACAAAATACCAATTGTTAAAGTTCGATGGAATGCTCATAGAGGACCCGAGTTCACCTGGGAATGAAGATCAAATGAAGAAGAAATACCCGCACTTATTTCCAGAAGATACGACAACACGAAATTTATTTAACGGGTAGGTACTGTAGTGACCCGAACTTTTCCATGTTTATATATATTAAATAAAATTGTTATTTACATGATCAAGTGTTTCCAACATGTTAAGCAATCAAACTTGTTAAGACTTGATTAATTTAAATAGGTTTCATATAAACAATTGACCACCGAAGTTGACCGGTGATTCACGAACGTTAAAACTTGTAAAAACTATATGATGACATATATATGCTTATATATATAGTTAACATGATATTATGATAAGTAAGTATCTCATTAGGTATTTTAACAATGTGTTATATACATAAAATTGAGTTTATTGAATTAAGAAACTCGAAACGATATATATAACGATTATCGTTATAACAACGTCTTACTAAATACATATGAATCATATTAAGATATTGATACACTATGTTTAATCATGATAAATGATAAGTAAACATGTCATTAAGTGTATTAACAAAGAACTACATATGTAAAAACAAGACTACTAACTTAATGATTTCGAAACGAGGCATATATGTAACGATTATCGTTGTAACAACATTTAACTGTATATATATCATACTAAGATATATTAATATATCATAATATCATGATAATGTAATAATTTAACATCTCTTTAGATATAATAAACAATGGGTTAACAACATTTAACAAGATCGTTAACCTAAAGGTTTCAAAACAACATTTACATGTAACGACTAACGATGACTTAACGACTCAGATAAAATGTATATACATGTAGTGTTTTAATGTGTATTCATACACTTTTGAAAGACTTCAAGAGACTTATCAAAATACTTCAACTTAACAAAAATGCTTACAATTACATCCTCGTTCAGTTTCATCAACAATTCTACTCGTATGCACCCGTATTCGTACTCGTACAATACACAGCTTTTAGATGTATATACTATTGGTATATACACTCCAATGATTAGCTCTTAGCAGCCCATGTGAGTCACCTAACATATGTAGGAACCATCATTTGGCAACTAGCATGAAATATCTCATAAAATTACAAAAATATTAATAATCATTCATGACTTATTTACATGTAAATAAAATTACACATCCTTTATATCTAATCCATATACCAACCAAAAACACCTACAAACACTTTCATTCTTCAACTTTCTTCATCTAATTGATCTCTCTCAAGTTCTATCTTCATGTTCTAAGTGACCTTCATAAATTCTATAAGTTCTAGTTTCATAAAATCATGAATACTTCCAAGTTTGCTAGCTTACTTCCAATCTTGTAAAGTGATCATCCAACCTCAAGAAACCTTTCTTATTTACAGTAAGATATCTTTCTAATACAAGGTAATACTAATATTCAAACTTTGATTCAATTTCTATAACTATAACAATCTTATTTCGAGTGGAAATCTTAGTTGAACTTGTTTTCGTGTCATGATTCTGCTTCAAGAAATTTCAAGCCACCCAAGGATCCTTTGAAGCTAGATCTATTTTTCTCATTTCTAGTAGGTTTATTCACAAAACCATAGGTAGTATTGATGTTCATAACATCATTCGATTCATATATATAAAACTACCTTATTCGAAGATTTAAACTTGAAATCACTAGAACATTGTTTAGTTAATTCTAAACTTGTTCGCAAACAAAAGTTAATCCTTCTAACTTGACTTTTAAAATCAACTAAACACATGATCTATATCTATATGATATGCTAACTTAATGATTTAAAACCTAGAAACACGAAAAACACCGTAAAACTGGACATACGCCGTCGTAGTAACACTGCGGGCTGTTTTGGGTTTGATAAGTAAAAAATATGATAAACTTTGATTTAAAAGTTGTTCTTTTGGTAAACTAATTATTCTTATGAACATGAAACTATATCCAAAAATCATGGTTAAACTCAAATTGGAAGTATGTTTTTCAAAATGGTCATCAAGACGTCGTTCTTTCGACTGAAATGACTACCTCTTACAAAAACGACTTGTAACTTATATTTCTGACTATAAACCTATACTTTTTCTGTTTATATTCATAAAATAGAGTTCAATATGAAACCATAGCAATTTGATTCACTCAAAACGGATTTAAAACGAAGAAGTTATGGGTAAAACAAGATTGGATATTTTTTTATTGTTGTAGCTACGGGAAATATTGTAACAATTCTATACAAATCATATCCTAGCTAACTTACCTTTTAAAATCAACTAAACACATGTTATATATCTATATGATATGCTAACTTAATGATTTAAAACTTGTAAACACGAAGAACACCGTAAAACCGGACATACGCCATCGTAGTTAAACTGGGGGCGGTTTTGGGTTGGATAATTAAAAACTATGATAACCTTTGAGTTAAAAATTTTTCTTCTGAGAAAATGATATTTCTTATGAACATGAAACTATATCCAAAAATAAAGGTTAAACTCAAAGTGGAAGTATGTTTTTCAAAATGGTCATCAAGATGTCGTTCTTTCGACAGAAATGACTATCTCTTTCAAAAATGACTTGTAACCTGTATTTCTGAATATAAACCTATACATTTTCTGTTTAGATTAATAAATAATGGTTCGATACGAAACCATAGCCTTTTGATTCACTCAAAACGGATTTGAAATGAAGAAATTATGGGTAAAACAAAATTGGATAGAATTACTAGTTTTAGCTACGAAAATTTTATAACAAATCTATACTAACCATATCCTAACCAACTTATCCTATATTCTATATATATATATCATATACCTTGATAAACCATAGACACATATACAATTTTTTGACATATCATATTGACATCATCTATATATATTATTTTGGGATAATTGTAAGACACTATATGCGGTAATGCTCGAGTTAGCATATAATGGGTCGAGGTTGATTCTAAAATAATATATATACCATGGGTTGTGATTGAGTCTGAGACATGTATACACAGGGTCGTGGATTGATTCGAGATAATATGCATAATATGATATATTGATTTATTTATGTACTACTAATTGTGGATTACTAATTGTGGACTACTAACGTTGGACTGCTAACTTAACAACTTAAATCATCAACACGTAATAAAATATGATATGAACATATTTCTATCATACTTTGATATATGTATATATTTGCTATAGGTTCGTGTATCGACCCGTGGCCAAGTCTAATTCTCGACGAATTAAAAATCTGTAAAAGTGATATATAGTCCCATTTTTACTATCTAATATTTTTGGAATGAGAATACATGCAGTTTTTAAATGTTTTATAAAATAGACACAAGTACTTGAAACTACATACTATGGTTGGATTATTAAACTGAATATCGCCCCTTCAAGCTTAGTAGCCTAAGAATTAGGGAAATGGCCTCTAATTGACGTGAAACCTAAAGATAGATCTATTGGGCCTAACAACCCCCATTCAGGTTATGGATGGCTTTAGTACTTCGAGATTATTATTATACAGACGAGAGGTTCTGTTTGGGGATATTCTATGCATTAAAGTTAACGTCGGTTACCAGGTGTTCAATTCATATGAATGATTTTTATGTAGATCAATATTTATGAAAAATAAAATCTTGTGGTCTATGTGATAACCCGGAAATTTCCGACCAAATTTAAACTTTAATCTTTATATATTCCCGGCACGATAAGCAAAGTTTGTAAGTTGAATCTCAAGAATTTTAAACTATGTTCATACATTCAATTAACCTCGACCAAATTCCAACGATTCACGAACCATTAAATGAACGTATATAATTATATATGTATATGTGTATATATTATAACTTGAAAATGTTAACAAAGTATTAGATGTATAATATGATACATGAACGTATTTATTTCAAAATATTTTATCGATGGAATTAGAAGATGTTATCAAATGATTGATTTAACAGTTACATTAAATTATGATTACGAGTCTCAGTTAAGAGGTCCACTTTGATCTAGAAAACCTTTCCTTTTTAATGGTATTCGGAATATTTGGTAAAAGTGATTTGCCAAAGTGTCATTTACGAGAGTTAGTCAAAAGTTATTAATCATTTCCGTTTAAAATTCAAAAGTGTACTTTACTTGATCAACTCGTGTCTCTCGATAAATCAACTATTTAGTTTTCATATTAAAAACACTACTTGGTAAAATACCTACTATTATTTAAAACAAGTAAATTATATAAAACGAACTTGAAATGTAATTGGTTTTGAAAGACTAAATATTATATCATTAGATAAATATTTCAAACATATATATATATATATATATATATATATATATATATATATATATATATATATATTGTACAAATTTACAATTTTAAATAAATATATATATATATATTTTAACTTAGTCATAAAACGTCCTGATTTAAAATAAAATATTTTGACAAACAACGAGGCACTAATTTATAGAAGCAAATGACCACAACACTCAATTATATAAGTTACATTTTTTATAAAGTAATTTGTTGATGAGAAAGTTAAATTATTAATAAGGGTACACGTCGCGTAACGTAAAAGGCTAGTTTTCTAAACGTACGAAGGTGCGCTCGAAAAACCGAAAGTGGTACATGAGTTGAGTGACAACGTACGTGTCATTTGAACAAAAATTACATTTTTACTACGCACGTAAATATAATATAATATTTAATTAATTCTAAAGATTAAATATAATATATATTAAATAATATATAAGTTTACGTAACATATGTGTAATATAAGTAAATAAAATGGGTGTCGGCAGCTCAAATGAGTGGGATATGAGCTGGATTCCTTGCTCATGCGAGTGCATGATTTTAGGCCTTAGACCCCATGCGATCGCATGGGGGTCTATGGCTGGGCACATATATATCTCAAGCTCGTATCACAGGTAACACACATACATATACATTAAGCATATTACTCCCTCCGATCTTATTTTTTTATTTATTTATATTATTATTATTATTAAGATTAATATTAGTAGTAGTATTATTATTAGTAGTATTATACATAAAATACTATGACAAGAGGTACGCGCGAGTTATTTCAAAACACGTTTTGTGAGCGGGATTGGGCTAAGGAAATTATGGGTTATACCTATGGAGGTGATGGGTATGATTTATGGGTATGCTCGTGAGGTCAATCTAGTGTTTATCATCTCCGTTGCGTCTACGTACCTTTCCTGCAATATTGAATCTCAATATTGATACGTGAGCACTCATAATTAATTTTTACATATTAATAGTGTATCCCTGACTAGTGCTCGAGTATATAGGATTATGCATGCTTGTAATTTTAATATTGCCCTTAGATAGGTTGTGTTGGACCTTGAATTAGTTACACCTGCGGTTGAGATAAGGTATAAGATATGCATGTCCTTGGAAAGCTAGCGAAAAATTAAGAACTTTTCCTTTAGATACCGAATGGTTTCGATGAACGGATTAGAAGTTATAGTCAATTAAATCTTTGTATTATTATTAAAAATGATTATTTTTATCATCGTTATTATCGTCGTTCTAGTTTTATCTTATTATTATTATTATTTTTATCAATAAAAGGGATTTATCATTGAAAATTATTATTTTATCGTTATTATCGTTAAAGTTATAATTTGTATTATTATTATTATTATTATTATTATTATTATTATTATTATTATTATTATTATCATTAGAAATTACCATCCTTAGAAAATTACCTACTTACCCTTCTTAGTCTAGACACATCTATTTACATTGATTGCATGAAAAGTGTATAGACAAAAATTCATATCTCAGCGTATCTATTACTATAAACTTTGCCTGACATATCCCGTAAATTCTTCCGTAATAAAAAAAAAAGAAATCTTTTGCTCTATATATATAGATATTCTATGTAAATAGAATACCATTCGATAGCCAGAAAATCATTTCATATCGAAAAACAAATTCCTTTATCAAATCGTACTAAATGGAATTCGTCATCAGTTCAAGTCACTCGGATTCCGAAATGGAATCCCACTCAAGCTCCGAAAGCAGTATGACCGAAATGGATCAACCAATCAGCCATCATCTATTCTGGATGAATTGGGGATAGGTTTGTAGCCTCCTCAATCATTGGAGACAAGAAGAAGGGGATCCCTTCCATCCACCACATTGCCCTCTTGGTGATGAACCTGAAGCACTTACCAGCGAACCTGTTCGAGACACCATTTTCTCTCTCATTTCCAGGGTATCTCGTCACAATTACATACTACATCAAATTCTAGATTTTATTTATTCGCTCATCCGAACTGACAATCACCCCGGTGTAATAGAAGAAGTCAACGAGCTTCACGCTTGGGTAGTGGCTTTTGTAGTGACCCGAACTTTTCCATGTTTATATATATTAATTGAGATTGATATTTACATGATTAAATGTTTCCAACCTGTTAAGCAATCAAACTTGTTAAGACTTGATTAATTGAAATATGTTTCATATAGACAATTGACCACCCAAGTTGATCGGTGATTCACGAACGTTAAAACTTGTAAAAACTATATGATGACATATATATGGATATATATATATAGTTAACATGATACTATGATAAGAAAACATATCATAAAGTATATTAACAATGAACTACATATGTAAAAACAAGACTACTAACTTAATGATTTTTAAACGAGACATATATGTAACGATTATCGTTATAAAGACATTTAATATATATATATATCATATTAAGAGATATTCATACATGATAATATCATGATAATATAATAATTTAAAATCTCATTTGATATTATAAACATTGGGTTAACAACATTTAACAAGATCGTTAAACTAAAGGTTTCAAAACAACACTTACATGTAACGACTAACGATGACTTAACGACTCAGTTAAAATGTATATACATGTAGTGTTTTAATATGTATTTATACACTTTTGAAAGACTTCAATACACTTATCAAAATACTTCTACTTAACAAAAATGCTTACAATTACATCCTCGTTCAGTTTCATCAACAATTCTACTCGTATGCACCCGTATTCGTACTCGTACAATACACAGCTTTTAGATGTATGTACTATTGGTATATACACTCCAATGATCAGCTCTTAGCAGCCCATGTGAGTCACCTAACACATGTGGGAACCATCATTTGGCAACTAGCATGAAATATCTCATAAGATTACAAAAATATGAGTAATCATTCATGACTTATTTACATGAAAACAAAATTACATATCCTTTATATCTAATCCATACACCAACGACCAAAAACACCTACAAACACTTTAATTCTTCAATTTTCTTCATCTAATTGAACTCTCTCAAGTTCTATCTTCAAGTTCTAAGTGTTCTTCATAAATTCCAAAAGTTCTAGTTTCATAAAATCAAGAATACTTTCAAGTTTGCTAGCTCACTTCCAATCTTGTAAGGTGATCATCCAACCTCAAGAAATCTTTGTTTCTTACAGTAGGTTATCATTCTAATACAAGGTAATAATCATATTCAAACTTTGTTTCAATTTCTATAACTATAACAATCTTATTTCAAGTGATGATCTTACTTGAACTTGTTTTCGTGTCATGATTTTGCTTCAAGAACTTTGAGCCATCCAAGGATCCATTGAAGCTAGATCCATTTTTCTCTTTTCCAGTAGGTTCATCCAAGGAACTTAAGGTAGTAATGATGTTCATAACATCATTCGATTCATACATATAAAGCTATCTTATTCGAAGGTTTAAACTTGTAATCACTAGAACATAGTTTAGTTAATTCTAAACTTGTTCGCAAACAAAAGTTAATCCTTCTAACTTGACTTTTAAAATCAACTAAACACATGTTCTATATCTATATGATATGCTAACTTAATGATTTAAAACCTGGAAACACGAAAAACACCGTAAAACCGGATTTACGCCGTCGTAGTAACACCGCGGGCTGTTTTGGGTTAGTTAATTAAAAACTATGATAAACTTTGATTTAAAAGTTGTTATTCTGAGAAAATGATTTTTATTATGAACATGAAACTATATCCAAAAATTATGGTTAAACTCAAAGTGGAAGTATGTTTTCTAAAATGGTCATCTAGACGTCGTTCTTTCGACTGAAATGACTACCTTTACAAAAACGACTTGTAACTTATTTTTCCGACTAGAAAACTATACTTTTTTTGTTTAGATTCATAAAATAGAGTTCAATATGAAACCATAGCAATTTGATTCACTCAAAACGGATTTAAAATGAAGAAGTTATGGGTAAAACAAGATTGGATAATTTTTCTCATTTTAGCTACGTGAAAATTGGTAACAAATCTATTCCAACCATAACTTAATCAACTTGTATTATATATTATGTAATCTTGAGATACCATAGACACGTATACAATGTTTCGACCTATCATGTCGACACATCTATATATATTTCGGAACAACCATAGACACTCTATATGTGAATGTTGGAGTTAGCTATACAGGGTTGAGGTTGATTCCAAAATATATATAGTTTGAGTTGTGATCAATACTGAGATACGTATACACTGGGTCGTGGATTGATTCAAGATAATATTTATCGATTTATTTCTGTACATCTAACTGTGGACAACTAGTTGTAGGTTACTAACGAGGACAGCTGACTTAATAAACTTAAAACATCAAAATATATTAAAAGTGTTGTAAATATATTTTGAACATACTTTGATATATATGTATATATTGTTATAGGTTCGTGAATCAACCAGTGGCCAAATCTTACTTCCCGACGAAGTAAAAATCTGTGAAAGTGAGTTATAGTCCCACTTTTAAAATCTAATATTTTTGGGATGAGAATACATGCAGGTTTTATAAATGATTTACAAAATAGACACAAGTACGTGAAACTACATTCTATGGTTGAATTATCGAAATCGAATATGCCCCTTTTTATTAAGTCTGGTAATCTAAGAATTAGGGAACAGACACCCTAATTGACGCGAATCCTAAAGATAGATCTATTGGGCCTAACAAACCCCATCCAAAGTACCGGATGCTTTAGTACTTCGAAATTTATATCATATCCGAAGGGTGTCCCGGAATGATGGGGATATTCTTATATATGCATCTTGTTAATGTCGGTTACCAGGTGTTCACCATATGAATGATTTTTATCTCTATGTATGGGATGTGTATTGAAATATGAAATCTTGTGGTCTATTGTTACGATTTGATATATATAGGTTAAACCTATAACTCACCAACATTTTTGTTGACGTTTTAAGCATGTTTATTCTCAGGTGATTATTAAGAGCTTCCGCTGTCGCATACTTAAATAAGGACAAGATTTGGAGTCCATGCTTGTATGATATTGTGTAAAAACTGCATTCAAGAAACTTATTTTGTTGTAACATATTTGTATTGTAAACCATTATGTAATGGTCGTGTGTAAACAGGATATTTTAGATTATCATTATTTGATAATCTACGTAAAGCTTTTTAAACCTTTATTGATGAAATAAAGGTTATGGTTTGTTTAAAAATGAATGCAGTCTTTGAAAAACGTCTCATATAGAGGTCAAAACCTCGCAACGAAATCAATTAATATGGAACGTTTTTAATCAATAAGAACGGGACATTTCAGTTGGTATCAGAGCGTTGGTCTTAGAGAACCAGAAAATTTGCATTAGTGTGTCTTATCGAGTTTGTTAGGATGCATTAGTGAGTCTGGACTTCGACCGTGTTTTCTTTAAAAATGATTGCTTAACATTTTTGTTGGAAACTATATATTTTTAACATATGAATATTATGTGATATATTAATCTCTTAACGTGTTTGATATTATGTGATAGATGTCTACCTCTAGAACAAGTCCCATTGACTCACCTAATAATAATGAAGAGTTAAATGTAAATTGGAATGATTTGTGGACTGATTCACAAGTTCCCGAAGAGGAACCGGAAGAAGAGTCGGAACCGGAAGAAGAATCGGAACCGGAAGAAGAATCGGAACCGGATGAAGAAATAGAACCGGTGGGGGAAATAATAAAACGGTTAAGTAAAAGAAAATCCTCAACCAACCGACCAAAGTTAATTATGGTCAATGGTGTTTCCGCCAAGGAAGCAAAATATTGGGAGGATTACCAATTCTCCGATGAATCGGATTCTGACGAGAATTCCGATGATGTTATAGAAATTACCCCAACTGAATTTAAAAAGGCAAAAGAAAATAATAAGGGAAAGGGCATAAAAATAGAGAAATCTAATTCCAACCCCGATGAACTTTATATGTATCGTCAACCCCCGAAGTCCTTAAGTTGTAACAATGACCCGGGAACCTCTAAACCACCAGGTTTTTCTAAACCAATGTGGACAACGACGGCTCGTATTAGGGGAACATCATATATCCCTAGAAACTTGGCAAAACGAACCAAAACCGAAGAAGAAGAAACGAGCGAGTCGGAATAAGATAGTTGTATTCGTGTGGTGTAATATATGGAATATAGTGTTCTTATGCTTTATGATATATGTAAAAATTGCTTGTATTAATAAGTATTTTTTTTATGAATCTAACTCTTGTCTATTTTACAGTTTAAAAACACAAAATGGATAGACAACCCAATATTTTAAGAGACCTACCCGGAGACATGATTGATGAAATCTTGTCTAGAGTCGGCCAGAATTCTTCGGCACAACTATTTAAGGCGAGATCAGTTTGTAAGACATTCGAAGAACGTTCCAAGAATGTCTTGGTTTATAAGAGACTTTCGTTTGAAAGATGGGGGATATCACATTGGGAAACCCATAAGTTACGATGTGTTTACTTTGACGCATATATTGCGGGGAACCCAAATGCTATTTTACGCAACGGGTTAAGAAATTATTTTGACTCAATATATCCGAATATTGGACTTCGTGATTTAGAAAAAGCGGCTAACATGCAACATAAAGAAGCATGTTATGCTTACGGATTAGTAATGTTCGCTTCTCACCAAAGTGAGAACAAGAACATCGGGCTACAACTATTAAACAAAACGTTTCCTCAAGTGACGGAGTCGGTAATTGGGGTAAGAAATGAGGTTTTTAGATTATTAAGGGACTGTTGGACATTACGTAACCCTCGTCCCTTTGATGACGTTACAACACGCTGTCTTATCAACGGCCATAATGGTTATGTTGCACAAGACCAAGGATGGGAAGTAGTCCTAGTAAAACCAGAATGCATGACTTGTTTCTGGACGTATGAATTACGTGTCTTTATTGCCTTTGCCGAACGACTTGTGTACTAGCTAGAATTATCTTCACAACTATCTTGTATCAAAGTTATTGTGTGCTATATTTCATGCTTTATGTAAAATAAGGGGTATTGTAAGTTTGTAAAATATTGCATAAAAGTTTGAACGCAAAATATTATTATAATCAGTTTTTCATATAGAATTGTAGTAGTTGAATTGTATATTAGCTACTAAGTATGAACTTAACGGGTAGGTACTACCCGAATTTAAACTTATAAAACGTTAATATGAAGAAAAAGCTTTTATAAATGAGTTCATATTATGCTACGAAATACTATTAACTACTCTTAATATTCTGTATGATTAACTTGTTCCATTTGACTATTTTGAAGGAAATGGCACCGACTACTCGACACACTGTGAATATGAATGAAGAGTAATTCCGTACTTTTCTAGCTTCAAACATAGCCGCAGTACAGGCTGCGCTACATACCAACAATAACCTTGGATCTAGCAGTACAGGAAATCGTGTAGGATGCACCTACAAAGAATTCACTGCCTGCAAACCTTTGGAATTTGATGGAACCGAAGGACCGATCGGATTGAAACGGTGGACCGAGAAGGTCGAATCGGTGTTTGCCATAAGTAAGTGTACTGAAGAGGACAAAGTGAAGTACGCTACGCATACCTTCACAGGTTCTGCGTTAACATGGTGGAATACCTATCTAGAGCAAGTGGGACAAGATGATGCGTACGCACTACCGTGGTCAGCATTCAAGCAATTGATGAACGAGAAGTACCGTCCCAGAACCGAGGTCAATAAGCTCAAGACAGAACTTAGAGGGTTACGAACCCAGGGATTTGATATTACCACGTACGAAAGACGATTCACAGAATTGTGCCTATTGTGTCCGGGAGCATTCGAAGATGAGGAAGAGAAGATCGACGCATTTGTGAAAGGATTACCGGAAAGAATCCAAGAAGATATAAGTTCACACGAGCCCGCCTCCATACAACAGGCATGTAGAATGGCTCACAAACTAGTGAACCAGATTGAAGAAAGAATTAAAGAACAGACTGCTGAAGAGGCCAATGTGAAGCAAGTCAAAAGAAAGTGGGAGGAAAACGGTGATAAGAATCACCAATACAACAACAACAGCAATTACAACAATAATCGCAACAATTATCCCAACAATCGCAACATCAATCGCAACTACAACAAACGGCCCAACAACAACAACAACAACAACAACAACAACTACAACAATCATCCCAACAACAATAATAACCGCAACAACAACAACAATCAGAAGCAACTATGCCAAAGGTGTGAAAAGAATCACTCGGGGTTCTGCACCAAATTTTGCAACAAGTGTAAAAGAAATGGTCATAGCGCGGCGAAGTGTGAGGTCTACGGACCAGGGGTTAATAGAACGAAAGGAACAAATGGTGTCGGAACGAGTAATGGCGGAGCAAGTAGTGTCGGAGCAAGTTATGCCAATGTAGTTTGTTATAAATGTGGAAAACCAGGCCACATTATTAGAAATTGCCCGAACCAGGAGAACACGAATGGACAAGGCCGTGGAAGAGTTTTCAATATTAATGCGGTAGAGGCACAGGAAGACCCGGAGCTTGTTACGGGTACGTTTCTTATTGACAATAAATCTGCTTACGTTTTATTTGATTCGGGTGCGGATAGAAGCTATATGAGTAGAGATTTTTGTGCTAAATTAAGTTGTCCATTGACGCCTTTGGATAGTAAATTTTTACTCGAATTAGCAAATGGTAAATTAATTTCAGCAGATAATATATGTCGGAATCGAGAAATTAAACTGGTTAGCGAAACATTTAAGATTGATTTGATACCAGTAGAGTTAGGGAGTTTTGATGTGATAATCGGTATGGACTGGTTGAAAGAAGTGAAAGCGGAGATCGTTTGTTACAAAAATGCAATTCGCATTATACGAGAAAAAGGAAAACCCTTAATGGTGTACGGAGAAAAGGGCAACACGAAGCTACATCTTATTAGTAATTTGAAGGCACAAAAACTAATAAGAAAAGGTTGCTATGCTGTTCTAGCACATGTCGAGAAAGTACAAACTGAAGAAAAGAGCATCAATGATGTTCCCATTGCAAAAGAATTTCCCGATGTATTTCCGAAATAATTACCGGGATTACCCCCACATCGATCCGTTGAATTTCAAATAGATCTTGTACCAGGAGCTGCACCAATAGCTCGTGCTCCTTACAGACTCGCACCCAGCGAGATGAAAGAACTGCAAAGCCAATTACAAGAACTTTTAGAGCGTGGTTTCATTCGACCAAGCACATCACCGTGGGGAGCTCCTGTTTTGTTTGTCAAGAAGAAAGATGGTACATTCAGGTTGTGTATCGACTACCGAGAGTTGAACAAACTTACCATCAAGAACCGCTACCCACTACCGAGAATCGACGACTTATTTGATCAACTACAAGGCTCGTCTGTTTATTCAAAGATTGACTTACGTTCCGGGTATCATCAAATGCGGGTGAAAGAAGATGATATTCCAAAGACTGCTTTCAGAACACGTTACGGTCATTACGAGTTTATGGTCATGCCGTTTGGTTTAACTAATGCACCAGCTGTGTTCATGGACCTTATGAACCGAGTGTGTGGACCATACCTTGACAAGTTTGTCATTGTTTTCATTGATGACATACTTATTTACTCAAAGAATGACCAAGAACACGGTGAACATTTGAGAAAGGTGTTAGAAGTATTGAGGAAGGAAGAATTGTACGCTAAGTTTTCAAAGTGTGCATTTTGGTTGGAAGAAGTTCAATTCCTCTGTCACATAGTGAACAAAGAAGGTATTAAGGTGGATCCGGCAAAGATAGAAACTGTTGAAAAGTGGGAAACCCCGAAAACTCCGAAACACATACGCCAGTTTTTAGGACTAGCTGGTTACTACAGAAGGTTCATCCAAGACTTTTCCAGAATAGCAAAACCCTTGACTGCATTAACGCATAAAGGGAAGAAATTTGAATGGAATGATGAACAAGAGAAAGCGTTTCAGTTATTGAAGAAAAAGCTAACTACGGCACCTATATTGTCATTGCCTGAAGGGAATGATGATTTTGTGATTTATTGTGATGCATCAAAGCAAGGTCTCGGTTGTGTATTAATGCAACGAACGAAGGTGATTGCTTATGCATCTAGACAATTGAAGATTCACGAACAAAATTATACGACGCATGATTTGGAATTAGGCGCGGTTGTTTTTGCATTAAAGACTTGGAAGCACTACTTATATGGGGTCAAAAGTATTATATATACCGACCACAAAAGTCTTCAACATATATTTAATCAGAAACAACTGAATATGAGGCAGCGTAGGTGGATTGAATTATTGAATGATTACGACTTTGAGATTCGTTACCACCCGGGGAAGGCAAATGTGGTAGCCGATGCCTTGAGCAGGAAGGACAGAGAACCCATTCGAGTAAAATCTATGAATATAATGATTCATAATAACCTTACTACTCAAATAAAGGAGGCGCAACAAGGAGTTTTAAAAGAGGGAAATTTAAAGGATGAAATACCCAAAGGATCGGAGAAACATCTTAATATTCGGGAAGACGGAACCCGGTATAGGGCTGAAAGGATTTGGGTACCAAAATTTGGAGATATGAGAGAAATGGTACTTAGAGAAGCTCATAAAACCAGATACTCAATACATCCTGGAACGGGGAAGATGTACAAGCATCTCAAGAAACATTTTTGGTGGCCGGGTATGAAAGCCGATGTTGCTAAATATGTAGGAGAATGTTTGACGTGTTCTAAGGTCAAAGCTGAGCATCAGAAACCATCAGGTCTACTTCAACAACCCGAAATCCCGGAATGGAAATGGGAAAACATTACCATGGATTTCATCACTAAATTGCCAAGGACTGCAATTGGTTTTGATACTATTTGGGTAATAGTTGATCGTCTCACCAAATCAGCACATTTCCTGCCAATAAGAGAAGATGACAAGATGGAGAAGTTAGCACGACTGTATTTGAAGGAAGTCGTCTCCAGACATGGAATACCAATCTCTATTATCTCTGATAGGGATGGCAGATTTATTTCAAGATTCTGGCAGACATTACAGCAAGCATTAGGAACTCGTCTAGACATGAGTACTGCCTATCATCCACAAACTGATGGGCAGAGCGAAAGGACGATACAAACACTTGAAGACATGCTACGAGCATGTGTTATTGATTTCGGAAACAGTTGGGATCGACATCTACCATTAGCAGAATTTTCCTACAACAACAGCTACCATTCAAGCATTGAGATGGCGCCGTTTGAAGCACTTTATGGTAGAAAGTGCAGGTCTCCGATTATACAAGAAACTATCGAGAAGATCATCCAAATTCAACAACGGTTGAAAACCGCCCAAAGTCGACAAAAGAGCTACGTTGACATTAAAAGAAAAGATATAGAATTTGAAATTGGAGAGATGGTCATGCTTAAAGTTGCACCTTGGAAAGGCGTTGTTCGATTTGGTAAACGAGGGAAATTAAATCCAAGGTATATTGGACCATTCAAGATTATTGATCGTGTCGGATCAGTAGCTTACCGACTTGAGTTACCTCAACAACTCGCGGCTGTACATAACACTTTCCACGTCTCGAATTTGAAGAAATGTTTTACTAAAGAAGATCTCACTATTCCGTTAGATGAAATCCAAATCAATGAAAAACTTCAATTCATCGAAGAACCCGTCGAAATAATGGATCGTGAGGTGAAAAGACTTAAGCAAAACAAGATACCAATTGTTAAGGTTTGATGGAATGCTCGTAGAGGACCCGAGTTCACCTGGGAGCGTGAAGATCAGATGAAGAAGAAATACCCGCATCTATTTCCAGAAGATTCGTCAACACCTTCAACAGCTTAAAATTTCGGGACGAAATTTATTTAACGGGTAGGTACTGTAGTGACCCGAACTTTTCCATGTTTATATATATTAATTGAGATTGATATTTACATGATTAAATGTTTCCAACCTGTTAAGCAATCAAACTTGTTAAGACTTGATTAATTGAAATATGTTTCATATAGACAATTGACCACCCAAGTTGATCGGTGATTCACGAACGTTAAAACTTGTAAAAACTATATGATGACATATATATGGATATATATATATAGTTAACATGATACTATGATAAGAAAACATATCATAAAGTATATTAACAATGAACTACATATGTAAAAACAAGACTACTAACTTAATGATTTTTAAACGAGACATATATGTAACGATTATCGTTATAAAGACATTTAATATATATATATATCATATTAAGAGATATTCATACATGATAATATCATGATAATATAATAATTTAAAATCTCATTTGATATTATAAACATTGGGTTAACAACATTTAACAAGATCGTTAAACTAAAGGTTTCAAAACAACACTTACATGTAACGACTAACGATGACTTAACGACTCAGTTAAAATGTATATACATGTAGTGTTTTAATATGTATTTATACACTTTTGAAAGACTTCAATACACTTATCAAAATACTTCTACTTAACAAAAATGCTTACAATTACATCCTCGTTCAGTTTCATCAACAATTCTACTCGTATGCACCCGTATTCGTACTCGTACAATACACAGCTTTTAGATGTATGTACTATTGGTATATACACTCCAATGATCAGCTCTTAGCAGCCCATGTGAGTCACCTAACACATGTGGGAACCATCATTTGGCAACTAGCATGAAATATCTCATAAGATTACAAAAATATGAGTAATCATTCATGACTTATTTACATGAAAACAAAATTACATATCCTTTATATCTAATCCATACACCAACGACCAAAAACACCTACAAACACTTTCATTCTTCAATTTTCTTCATCTAATTGAACTCTCTCAAGTTCTATCTTCAAGTTCTAAGTGTTCTTCATAAATTCCAAAAGTTCTAGTTTCATAAAATCAAGAATACTTTCAAGTTTGCTAGCTCACTTCCAATCTTGTAAGGTGATCATCCAACCTCAAGAAATCTTTGTTTCTTACAGTAGGTTATCATTCTAATACAAGGTAATAATCATATTCAAACTTTGTTTCAATTTCTATAACTATAACAATCTTATTTCAAGTGATGATCTTACTTGAACTTGTTTTCGTGTCATGATTTTGCTTCAAGAACTTTGAGCCATCCAAGGATCCATTGAAGCTAGATCCATTTTTCTCTTTTCCAGTAGGTTCATCCAAGGAACTTAAGGTAGTAATGATGTTCATAACATCATTCGATTCATACATATAAAGCTATCTTATTCGAAGGTTTAAACTTGTAATCACTAGAACATAGTTTAGTTAATTCTAAACTTGTTCGCAAACAAAAGTTAATCCTTCTAACTTGACTTTTAAAATCAACTAAACACATTTTCTATATCTATATGATATGCTAACTTAATGATTTAAAACCTGGAAACACGAAAAACACCGTAAAACCGGATTTACGCCGTCGTAGTAACACCGCGGGCTGTTTTGGGTTAGTTAATTAAAAACTATGATAAACTTTGATTTAAAAGTTGTTATTCTGAGAAAATGATTTTTATTATGAACATGAAACTATATCCAAAAATGATGGTTAAACTCAAAGTGGAAGTATGTTTTCTAAAATGGTCATCTAGACGTCGTTCTTTCGACTGAAATGACTACCTTTACAAAAACGACTTGTAACTTATTTTTCCGACTAGAAAACTATACTTTTTTTGTTTAGATTCATAAAATAGAGTTCAATATGAAACCATAGCAATTTGATTCACTCAAAACGGATTTAAAATGAAGAAGTTATGGGTAAAAC
Organism: Rutidosis leptorrhynchoides; assembly: GCF_046630445.1. Classification (NCBI taxonomy): domain Eukaryota; kingdom Viridiplantae; phylum Streptophyta; class Magnoliopsida; order Asterales; family Asteraceae; genus Rutidosis; species Rutidosis leptorrhynchoides. The sequence continues at coordinate 311,105,575 of NC_092337.1, read as the reverse complement.
AAGATTGGATAATTTTTCTCATTTTAGCTACGTGAAAATTGGTAACAAATCTATTCCAACCATAACTTAATCAACTTGTATTATATATTATGTAATCTTGAGATACCATAGACACGTATACAATGTTTCGACCTATCATGTCGACACATCTATATATATTTCGGAACAACCATAGACACTCTATATGTGAATGTTGGAGTTAGCTATACAGGGTTGAGGTTGATTCCAAAATATATATAGTTTGAGTTGTGATCAATACTGAGATACGTATACACTGGGTCGTGGATTGATTCAAGATAATATTTATCGATTTATTTCTGTACATCTAACTGTGGACAACTAGTTGTAGGTTACTAACGAGGACAGCTGACTTAATAAACTTAAAACATCAAAATATATTAAAAGTGTTGTAAATATATTTTGAACATACTTTGATATATATGTATATATTGTTATAGGTTCGTGAATCAACCAGTGGCCAAATCTTACTTCCCGACGAAGTAAAAATCTGTGAAAGTGAGTTATAGTCCCACTTTTAAAATCTAATATTTTTGGGATGAGAATACATGCAGGTTTTATAAATGATTTACAAAATAGACACAAGTACGTGAAACTACATTCTATGGTTGAATTATCGAAATCGAATATGCCCCTTTTTATTAAGTCTGGTAATCTAAGAATTAGGGAACAGACACCCTAATTGACGCGAATCCTAAAGATAGATCTATTGGGCCTAACAAACCCCATCCAAAGTACCGGATGCTTTAGTACTTCGAAATTTATATCATATCCGAAGGGTGTCCCGGAATGATGGGGATATTCTTATATATGCATCTTGTTAATGTCGGTTACCAGGTGTTCACCATATGAATGATTTTTATCTCTATGTATGGGATGTGTATTGAAATATGAAATCTTGTGGTCTATTGTTACGATTTGATATATATAGGTTAAACCTATAACTCACCAACATTTTTGTTGACGTTTTAAGCATGTTTATTCTCAGGTGATTATTAAGAGCTTCCGCTGTCGCATACTTAAATAAGGACAAGATTTGGAGTCCATGCTTGTATGATATTGTGTAAAAACTGCATTCAAGAAACTTATTTTGTTGTAACATATTTGTATTGTAAACCATTATGTAATGGTCGTGTGTAAACAGGATATTTTAGATTATCATTATTTGATAATCTACGTAAAGCTTTTTAAACCTTTATTGATGAAATAAAGGTTATGGTTTGTTTAAAAATGAATGCAGTCTTTGAAAAACGTCTCATATAGAGGTCAAAACCTCGCAACGAAATCAATTAATATGGAACGTTTTTAATCAATAAGAACGGGACATTTCAGCTTTGGAGAATATGGTGCAAAGATTACAAACACCAGTAGCAGCACCAGCAGCATAACCAGTACCACCATCATCAACGCCAACAGTACCATTACCACCTCCAACCACAACCGCGTCGTACACCTCAATTTCACAATCTGTCCCACGAGCACCAACATCATACGCACCATAGATACCAAGGAGTACCAACAACAATAACTGACGAAGTATTAACTTATAACTTCAATGGAGAAACATTTCGCGGTGATTATGTTATCTCTAAAGTCTTAGAGATTATCTAATCTAGCCCTAACCATAAATCAGTTAAGTGAACCAAAATGATAGAAGGAAGAGTAGAAACCCTGACAAAAATGTTGTGTGATTAACAAGCTAAACTTGTTTTACCAACAGCATCAGCAGTACTGCCAGCGTCACCAGCATCGTCAGTACAGTCAACATCAGAATCAACAACACCTATAATATCACAAACTCCGTCAGTTCAAGAATAACTGTGGACATCATTACGAATCAATAACGCGCATCGTCAGTACAGTCAACATCAGAATCAACAACACCTATAACATCACAAACTCCGTCAGTTCAAGAATAACTGTGGACATCATTACGAATCAATAACGCGTATATTGTATCAACGAGTTATGAAGAATTAACTTATTCCCTCTAAAGAAATTATATGTATATTTTATTTATATATATATATATATTTTGAAATAAAAATAAATCTTTCCGTGCTAAGCTATTGTGTGTGAATCTTAACTACTCGGTTAATTCATATTACAAATATGCAATAATGTATGTCCGTCGCCCGTAACTTAACCATCGTTAACTACAATCTCTGTCTCAATTCAACAAATTCCAATTCCTAATAAATCAAGTATAGATTTGATTTTACCCTTTCCTCATTGATGTAACCGAAACTTTTCAGATAATATCATTTCGTACTTTGCGAAGTTCACAAGCATTTAACGAAAACCAACATCACACCTCTACAAATAACGAAGTATTGATTCATAATTTCAATATTATTGAAGAAATACTTATGTAATCTCTAAAGCCTTCAAGGGATTATTCAATTCTAGTTCCAACCGTAAATCGAATGAGTTTAATTTAGTATTAACTCATTAAAATCTATGTTACATTTGAAGAGAATATATACATATATATTTTCATAAAGACTGTAATAAAATTCTTTTGTACAAAATATTAATTGTGAAATTTTTTTTAACGGGTAGGTAATACCCGAGATATATATATATATATATATATATATATATATATATATATATATATATATATATGTATATATATATATATTCACAATTAATATGTTACATTCTTCGAATCTGATTAAGCAAATTATCAACTATACTTCATACTTTCACAATAACATACCTTCTCTCATAACAATCAAAACAACCATACTCACCCAATTATATATTCTGATTTTGAAATCTCAGAATTCAATTCGAGATATAACCGGTACCATCACTTTTAGATTCCTACATCTTTTAAAGCTATATTTTGACTTCAAAACTGTGTTAGAACATCAAATGTATATTACCGATTACAATCTGTGTTCAAACCCTTCGAAAATTTTTGAAGACACTTCAAATAATGAGCAATCGAGATGATGATCCAACCACATATTACCCACAGTTATGTACTTAAAAAGCTCTCGAAACCAAAGTCATAATTCAACACATCTCTGTGTCAAATCCTATGGCATTTATTAGCAAAAATGACTTTTCAATTCCTTTCCAAAGTAGTCAGTTTTATCACAACTCCAGCAAGTCCACTTCGACTCTTCATTCGACACAATCTTATTATAACCCTGATATATATGCGTGCTCTTTTATTGTTACTGGGGAACCTTTCATGTTCCACCACATTAACAATAAACTTATTCACAACTTCACTGATCTTTGACTTTCCGAAGAATCATTATATTTACCGAAACCCCATCATTTACTCATTCGCATCTTGTAACGAGAATTACCATACGAATCATCGGGAATTAGCAATCGGTATTTTAAAATCTCGCAGCATGTCTACGCCAACAGTTATATGTGTACATATAACGTCTATCACCTGGACTTACATACTTGAATGTGAAGTTTCTGAAAAACACCCTGAACTGTGGAATAGTTCTCGAAATGTTGATGAAGCAGCAAAAACTATAAAACGACCTTAACAGTAAAAAGTTTGATGATAATGAATAGTGTGCTGGCAAAGCGCAGAAAAAGAGAAGTTTTGGAACTGGAAAACGGATTGAGCAAAGTATGAAGGAGGCTGTGGACAAATCACAAAGACTGAACCTGCCTTCAAAAAATCTAAATGATTCAGTATCTGCTGAAATCATTAACAAATACCTTGCTCCTGACTCTAAACCCCTGCGGACAATATACTTCATCATCCTCTAATAATAGAAATTCTAAGATATCATCGTATCTTTCATTATAAATATCCTCCATATTTCTGAAGATATTTCCATAATTATTCTTATCTGAAATCATTTATCTCCTCGCGTTATCTTTGTTACATCATAAAAGAAACTATTTTAGTTTCTAAATTCTGAAACCTTCGAGTTTAAAATAAGAATATTTTGAAATAGTGTTGGGAACTGAAGCATGAATTAGTATAATATAATGACATTTGATCAACGTGATTATATTACAGTAAGTCATGCTGAGTTTCTAAATGGAATGTGATGATTCACATATCATAACGTCATCATGTGCCATGTTACACGACTCTGGTATTCTATTTAACCTCTAAAAATATCAAGAAAATATTTTTTCTTGATGATTCGGTCTTTTCCGAGGTATTCTGGTAATTTGACAAATCAAGATCGTGCCATTACAATTCTCTTCTTAGAACATTAACTAAGTTCATTTCAAAATCCATAACTACGAATTCTGGACCGTTATTCGCTTGACTTGAAGTCGGGAGGAGGAGACAAAAGTATGGAACTCCTGAATATAAAGCTCGACAACAACACATAAACTACAAACCATGCATATCAATACGTATTGCCACGTAAAGGCACGGGAGAATTAAAAACACTATAACTCCAAGGTAATAGTAAAAGTAAATAAAATCCTCCGGTGGTAGATGTAAAAGAAGAATGACAGATATGAAAGTTAAGAGTATATCAAAGATCAGAACGAGATGGAGCATATTAACGAATGTTTTAAAGTATGAATTGAGGGGGAGGAAGAATAGAAGGTGTAAGTTGTAAGGAAACGAAGGGGGTGGATTTATAGTAAAATATCCGATAGAGCAATCAAAACAGATGATCGCATTTAAAGCGGATCCTAATTTCCTTAATTACTGAAGAATCAAATCCTATTACAAAGATTTTATCTAAATCTCTTGAACTTGGAAATAAATCCTATCTACGTCAAAAGATATGACGAATCTATACCTACTCATTTTACTATTTTGGAAATAACTTCACTCGTACTCTTCACAAAATCAAATGGTTTTATCCATATTACTCAATGATGATAAAACCCTAATCTTCAGCTTATATGCGTCATGAAAACATACTTATTGTCAGCCATGACCATCCCAATCAAATTTCGAGATGAAATTTCTTTAACGGGTAGGTACTGTGATAACCCGGAAATTTTCGACAAAATTTAAACTTTAATCTTTATATATTCCTGGCACGATAAGCAAAGTTTGTAAGTTGAATCTCAAGAATTTTAAACTATATTCATACATTCAATTAACCTCGACCAAATTTTAACGATTCACGAACCATTAAATAAATGTATATAATTATATATGTATATGTGTATATATATTATAACTTGAAAACATTAACAAAGTATTAGATGTATAATATGATACATGAACGTATTTATTTCAAAATATTTTATCGATGGAATTAGAAGATGTTATCAAATGATTGATTTAACAGTTACATTAAATTATGATTACGAGTCTCAGTTAAGAGGTCCACTTTGATCTAGAAAACCTTTCCTTTTTAATGGTATTCGGAATATTTGGTAAAAGTGATTTGCCAAAGTGTCATTTACGAGAGTTAGTCAAAAGTTATTAATCATTTTCGTTTAAAATTCAAAAGTGTACTTTACTTGATCAACTCGTGTCTCTCGATAAATCAACTCTTTAGTTTTCATATTAAAAACACTATTTGGTAAAATAACTACTATTATTTAAAACAAGTAAATTATATAAAACGAACTTGAAATGTAATTGGTTTTGAAAGGCTAAGTATTATATCATTAGATAAATATTTCAAACATATATATATATTGTACAAATTTACAATTTTAAATAAAAATATATATATTTTTTAACTTAGTCATAAAATGTCCTGATTTAAAATAAAATATTTTGACAAACAACGAGCCACTGATTTATAGAAGCAAATGACCACAACACTCAATTATATAAGTTACATTTTTTATAAAGTAATTTGTTGATGAGAAAGTTAAATTATTAATAAGAGTACACGTCCCGTAACGTAAAAGGCTAGTTTTCTAAACGTACGAAGGTGCGCTCGAAAAACCGAAAGTGGTACATGAGTCGCGTAACAACGTACGTGTCATTTGAACAAAAATTACATTTTTACTACGCACGTAAATATAATATAATATATAATTAATTCTAAAGATTAAATATAATATATACTAAATAATATATAAGTTTACGTATCATATGTGTAATATAAGTAAATAAAATGGGTGTCGGTAACTCAAATGAGTGGGATATGAGCTGGATTCCTTGCTCATGCGAGTGTATGATTTTAGGCCTTAGACCCCATGCGATCGCATGAGAGTCTATGGCTGGACACATATATATATCTCAAGCTCGTATCACTGGTAACACACACACATATACATTAAGCATATTACTCCCTCTGATCTTATTATTTTTTTTATTATTTATATTATTACTATTATTAAGATTAATATTAGTAGTAGTATTATTATTATTAGTATTATACATAAAATACTACGACAAGAGGTACTCGCGAGTTATTTCAAAACACGTTTTGTGAGCGGGATAGGGCTAAGGAAATTATGGGTTATAGCTATGGAGGTGATGGGTATGATTCATGGGTATGCTTGTGAGGTTAATCTAGTGTTTATCATCTCCGTTGCATCTACGTACCTTTCCTGCAATATTGAATCTCAATATTGATATGTGAGCACTCATAACTTAATTTTTACATATTAATAGTGTATCCCTGACTAGTGCTCGAGTATATAGGATTATGCATGCTTGTACTTTTAATATTGCCCTTAGATAGGTTGTGTTGGACCTTGAATTAGTTACACCTCCGGTTGTGATAAGGTATAAGATATGCATGTCCTTAGAAAGCTAGCAAAAAATTAAGAACTTTTCCTTTAGATACCGAATTGTAAAGACCCGTCCTTATCCTCCTAGACAAGTCTTCAACATTTGGTTCCATTGCGATGATCGACTCCAAATAATGTCTTTAGTATGAGCTAATGCACAGCAGAAGACTTAATTCGTACCTGAGAATAAACATGCTTTAAAACGTCAACATAAAGTTGGTGAGATATAGGTTTGATGCAAGCAGCGTTATAAGTATGGACCACAAGATTTTATATAGATAAACATAATACACTCGCAAGTGTATGTAAAAGTAGTTGAGCACTTGGTAACCATACTTAACATTTAAATCATCGCAGCATATTCTTAAATAATCACCACACCGTACCAAGTGTAGTATACAGAAACGAAGTACTGTGCAACCGTTTAAAACTGGTCGTCCAGCCCGGTTGGGGTTGTCAGGCCCGATAGATCTATCAACAGGATTCGCGTTTACATTTCTCATGTAAATATTAGCTACCAAGTATAAAGAGATATGCCATGGTACAACTCAACATAAAATTTATTTTTGATCACTTGTGTCCATAACGTAAATCATAAAATGCATGTATTCTCATCCCAAAATATTTAGAGTTTAAAAGGGACTATATACTCACCATACTATATTTTGTAGTAAAAATACATATACATCATTGAACAAGTGTAGGGTTGGCCTCAGATTCACGAACCGATATCATTCGTATATACATTAACATACGTAATTGTAATCGATCATTTATATATAAAAAGGTAATAAGTTTCATTATATATATATTTTCATTAATATAGTTAAATTATGTGTAATAATATATATATATATATATATATATATATATATATATATATATATATATATATATATATATATATATATATATATATATATATATAATCTTCATTTTTATGCTTACAGCTTTAATAATATCATTAAACTTTTATTTTTATAATCATAATTAATAATAATAATGATATAGATAATACTGGCAACAATAATGATGATAGCTTTATTGATATCAAGATAATAATTTTAGTAAAAATGATTGTCATGAAAATATTTAATAATAACAATACTAATAATCATTTTAATAACAATAATGATAATATTAATAATACTTTTGCTTTAATAATAACAGTTCTAATAAAATGATACTAGTATTAATATTAATGAAATTAATAATAACTTTTATTATTTTCATTATAGTCATAATAACTTTTATTTTTATCCTTATAATACTTTTGATAATAATAAAATTGTTGATGGGAAAACTACCTCCAATAAAGCTTAAAAAAATTTTTTGTCGAGAACCAGACTTGAACCCTCGACCTCTCGTTCCAGCATCAAACCCCCAACCAACACGCCATAAGTGTTTTTCTGATTAATACCCCAACAGAATATTTATAACTTGTATCTGATTTGATCCCTATTCTTCTTCCTCGTTTAATCACTCGACAGACTTCACTCAATTCATAATATTAAAATACAGTTAAATTTCATATAGCTATAGAAACGTATAATTGAAATTTTAATCAATCAAATGCAAAACATCAAACAGAAACGAAATAAAAGAAAAGAACAGACCCTGTTTACTCGAAAAAATTTATAACAACTCAGAACACAAAAATCAAATTTTAGAACATTTTAGTTAAAGGCTTCAACACGAATTATGTTGCAAATTACTCATAGAACCTACTGAGAACATCAATTTAACATAAATCATCAAAACTGATTCAAATTTTGTGAAGAACCAAAGGTTTGACTTTGTATTTTGAATGTTTGACTTCGAATTTCTTGATCCATAAAACGAATTGGAACCTATAATTTCACAGAAAGTTTATGTGATTAATTTATAACATCATCACATTAATAGATTTTGAAGAAAACTCACAGAAATTCGATTCATGGGTCCATAACAGATACGAAGCAAAACAGGTCAGTTTACTGATATTTTTAAATTAAATTAAACAGATGATAGAAGATGATCAGGATTAATTTACGTAATAGAAAATGGAAGGAATCTGTCTTTGCCAAAATATGAATCAATCAATTTATATATATAAGAAGAAAACGACCCTGGTTCACGAGGTAACAGGAGACAACAGAAAAAAATAAAAAAAAAATAAAAGAATCCAATGCTAATCGTGTATATATATCTGTAACAAATCACGCGTAATTATATATTCTTATGTATTATCTCTAATATTAATTATTAATAATTAATAAATATAAATACAAAATATGTTAATAATAATAATACAGATAATAACATTTTTGATAATAATACTAATAGTTATAATAATATTTGTAATGAAATTATTAGTAATACAATTAATAAATTGTATTACTTTAATAATAATGATGATAATATATAATATATAATAATAATAATGATTCTTAATGACAATACATAATAATATTATTAGTGATAACAATTTAAATGTTTAAATTTTCTTATCAATATAATGTATATTATAATTATAATAATAATACAATTAATAATATTACTATTAATATCAACAATAAAAATAAGAGTGATACTAATAACATTGATATAACACTATATTTAAGTCTTGTAATTTATTTTAATATATATATATTTTTTAACTATATATATATAATATATTTATTTTATTAGTAACTTAATTATTATCTATATTACATTAAATTTCCAATTCAACTTAAAATGATTTGTTTGTATTTACTTCAAGTTAATATGTACACTTATAATTATATTTATATATATATACACATACATATCTATTTACAATTTAATTGTTCGTGAATCGTCGGGCTTGGTCAAAGGGTAACTGATTATCTGAATATAGATTTCAAACTTTCTAGACTCAACATTACAGATTTTGCTTATCGTGTCGGAAACATATAAAGATTAAGGTTTAAATTTGGTCAGAAATTTTCGGGTCATTACAGTACCTACCCGTTAAAGAAATTTCGTCCCCGAAATTTGATAGAGGTAGTCATAGATAGTAATAAGAACGTTTTCATGATGAATATGAGTTGATAATGGAGTTTTATCATTATTGAGAGATATAGATAAAACAATTCGATCATGTGAAGCGTACGAGTGAAGCTATCACAAAAGAGTGCAATGAGTAAATAAACATATTCGTTTCAATCGATGACGTAGTTACTATTGACTTCCGGGATTTAAGGGATTTAAAGAAAATCTTACGTAATAAGATTTGGTTCTTCGGCGATCAGGATCTTCTTTGATTTAATGCGGCAATCTGTTTCAATTTCTTTGTCGGATATTTCACTATAAATCCACCTCCTTTACTTCCTTACTTCCATACCTCACATCTGCTATCTTTTTTTTTCCTCAATTCATACCTTAAAGTATTCTTTAAAATGCTCCATCCCGTTCTGATTCTTGTTATACTTCTAACTTTCATATCTTTCATTCTTCTCTTTCATCTGCCGTCAGAAGAATCTATTCACTTCTATGATTTCCTTGGAATTATAATGTTTCTAATTCTCCCGTGTCTTTACTTCGCAACACGTATTGATATACACGGTTTGTAATTTCTGGGTGGTTGTTGGGTTTTATATTTTTCTTTATACTTCGATGTTCCTGCTCCTGTCTTTTATATTCATTGTCATCCACAGTTAATACTCTCTTCTATTTGCTGCGATTTATACTCAAATTTCTATTTTTGGAGCTTTATTCTTTCGTTTCCTCTTCCCGTCCTCGAGTCAAGCGAGCAATAATCCAGAATTCGTAGATATGAAATTTGGAATGAACATAGCTAATGCTCTTAGAAAGAAATGGTAATGGCACGATTTTGATTTGTCAAATTACTAGATTATTCTGGAAAAGACCGAATCATCAAGAAATATTTTCTTGATATTTTTAGAATTTATATAGAATGTAAGTGCCGTGTAACATGGCACATGATGAGGGTACTGTGAATCATCACATTCCATTAGAAACTCAACATGACTTACTGTAATATAATGACGTTGATCAAGTGTCATTATATTATACTAATTCATGCTTCAGTTCTCAACACTACTTCAAAACATTCATACTTCAATTTCGAAGGTTTCAGATTTTAGAAACTGACATAGTTTCTTTTATGTTGTAACACAGATATTACGGAGAGAGATTTGATTTTAGGTAAGAATGTTTATGAAAATATCTTCAGAAATATCGAGGATATTTATAATGAAAGATACGATAATATCTTTGAATATCTAAGATCAAAGGATGATAGAGACTATTGTCCGCAAGAGTTTAGAGTAAGGAGCAAGATATTCGCTAAAGACTTCAATAGGCATTGAATTATTTTAAATTTTTTTTGAAGTCAAACTTATTCATTGTGATTTGTTCACGGTTTCCTTCATAGTTTTCGCATAATCCGCTTTTCAGTACTAAATTTTTCCTATTGAGTATTTCCAATACTCCATTCTTTATCATCAACTTTTGGCCATTAAGACCATCTACAACATGCTGCTTCGTCAGCATTTTCAAAGTTAACAGATCTGGGTCATCGGTTATCAAACTGAGGTGGTTTCAGGAGAATTGTATTTTTAGATGATTAAACGCTGATAGTAATATAGTGGAATATAAAAGATTCTCTGGTAACAATAAATAGTACGCATATATATCAAGGTTATAATAAGGTTGTTTTGAATGAAAAGTCGGAGTTGACTTGCTGAAGCGGTTACAAAATTTGCTACTTTGAAAGGGATTACGAAATTATTTTGGGTAATAATAACACTAAAGGAATTTGCACAGCTACGTGTTAAACGTTTACTCAGTTTTCGAGAGTTTTTCAGATGCATAACTATATGCATCAATCTTTTCTTCCGTAGATGAACTGTGGTTGGTTATCCTCTCGATTGAGGTGTTTTCAAGAATCAAGAAAGGTTTGAACGCAGATTGTAATCGTTAAGATACAATTGAGGTTTAAGATGAAATCAAGTGGCAAACTTGAAGAAATATTCAGTTTCATATATTATAATCAATATTTTAATTCATTTTTTTATTGTCCAATGTTAGCAGTCCACAGTTCGTAGTTCAAGGATTTATATATATACGATAATCGAATTATTTAATATGTATCGTGACCCGTGTACCGGTCTTAGACTCGACCACAACTCAAAGTATATATATGTTTTGGAATCAACCTCAACCCTGTATAGCTAACTCCCAACATTACTGCATATAGAGTGCCTATGGTTGTTCCGAAATATATATATAGATGGGTCGATATGATATGTCAAAACCTTGTATACGTGTCCCGATATTTAAAGTTCGTAATTTAAATAACAGAAATTAAATAACGATAATTAAATTGCGAGAATATAAATTGCGATAATTAAATTGCGATAAATAAAATGTAATCAGTTAGCTAGGAACAGTTAGCTGGAACAGTTAGCGTAGATTCTTAACAAAATTTCAATTAGTTAATTCGTTTGTTTCTATCAAATTTTATTTTGTCCAATGTTTTCTTCATTATGCCACTTGTTAGATTTTGATAAGTCAAAATCCAAATATGAAATTGAATGAAAAGGGTTATTATGCGGTGAACGGATACGTATATCGGTGGATGTAAGTAGGATAGTAAATGACTGTTGAATCAGATTCGAATAACGTACAGTGTAACTTATTAATGTGAAATCTAAATATTCCTCGGGTATTACCTACCCGTTAAAATATTTTCACCATTAACAGTTTGTACAAAAGAATTTTTAATTACAATCTTTATGAAAATATATATACATATATATTTTCTTCAGATGAAATCTTGGATTTAATGAGTCAATATGATATTAGACTCATTTGATTTACCGTTAGAATAAGAATATATAATCTCTAAAACATTAGAGACTACACAATCGCCATGTCGAACGAAGATAATCGATATAAAATGATATGCAGAACGGAGATTAATGATATAGAGCGATATGTAGAACGATGGTTATGCTCGAGATACATATTGTGATGTCAAGGCTGGTGATGCGAATGTTATTGTTAATGGTACTGGTGCTGCTGGTACTGTTGCTGAAGATGGTAGGTTTTGCACCACGTTTTCCCAATTTATTACTCAAGCGCAAAGCTCATTGACTTCTTCCATTATCCCGTGATGATTGTCGGTCAGAACGAGCGAATGAATAAGGTTCAGAATTTGGAATATTATATAATCGTTGTGAGATATCCTGGAAATGAGGGGGAATATGGTGTTTCGGACAGGTTCGACAGTAAGTGCTTCAGGTACTTCGCCAAGAGGGAAATTTGGTTGATGGAAAGGATCACCTTCTTTTTGTCTCCAATATTTGAGTAGGCTACGAACCCATCAGATGAATTGGGGATGGATGATTGGTTGATTCCTTCTGGTGACACTACTTTCGAAGCTTAGGTGAAACTCCATATTAGAATAGTTTTCGGAATCCGAGGAATTCGAACTGGTGGAGGGATTCATCTCGTACGATCAGATGAAGGATTTTCGATAAGGAATAGATTATAGGATGTAGATTAGTACCCTGTAATACATAATTTACATATGCATATATAATACTAAAATCCTATAAGTTACGGAGGAATCTACGGAATATGTTAGGCAAAGTTTACAGTAACAGATATTGTAAGATATGAATTAGCAGATACGCTAAGATATGAATTTTGTCTATACACTATTTATGCAATCCAGGCAGTAAGATATGTCTAGATTAAGTATGATAAGCAAATAATTCCCTAAAAATGATAAGCAGGAAATTTTTGACACGGAATGATAAGCAAAACTTTTGACATGCAGACACGGTCGAAGTTCAGACTCACTAATGCATCTAATCAACTATCAGTCAGACACACTAATGCAAGACCTGGTTCGCTAAGACCACCGCTCTGATACCACCTGTAAAGACCCGTCCTTATCCTCCTGGACAAGTCTTCAACATTTGGTTCCATTGCGATGATCGACTCCAAATAATGTCTTTAGTATGAGCTAATGCACAGCGGAAGACTTAATTCGTACCTGAGAATAAACATGCTTTAAAACGTCAACATAAAGTTGGTGAGATATAGGTTTGATGCTAGCAGCGTTATAAGTATGGACCACAAGATTTTATATAGATAAACATAATACACTCGCAAGTGTATGTAAAAGTAGTTGAGCACTTGGTAACCATACTTAACATTTAAATCATCGCATCATATTCTTAAATAATCACCACACCGTACCAAGTGTAGTATACAGAAACGAAGTACTGTGCAACCGTTTAAAACTGGTCGTCCATCCCGGTTGGGGTTGTCAGGCCCGATAGATCTATCAACAGGATTCGCGTTTACATTTCTCATGTAAATATTAGCTACCAAGTATAAAGAGATATGCCATGGTACAACTCAACATAAAATTTATTTTTTATCACTTGTGTCCATAACGTAAATCATAAAATGCATGTATTCTCATCCCAAAATATTTAGAGTTTAAAAGGGATTATATACTCACCATACTGTATTTTGTAGTAAAAATACATATACATCATTGAACAAGTGTAGGGTTGGCCTCAGATTCACGAACCTATATCATTCGTATATACATTAACATACGTAATTGTAATCGATCATTTATATATAAAAAGGTAATAAGTTTCATTATATATATATTTTCATTAATATAGTTAAATTATGTGTAATAAATATATATATATATATATATATATATATATATATATATATATATATATATATATATATATATATATATATATATATATATATATATATATATATATATATATATATAATCTTCATTTTTATGCTTATAGCTTTAATAATATCATTAAACTTTTATTTTTATAATCATAATTAATAATAATAATGATATAGATAATACTGGCAACAATAATGATGATAGCTTTATTGATATCAAGATAATAATTTTAGTAAAAAAAATTGTCATGAAAATATTTAATAATAACAATACTAATAATCATTTTAATAACAATAACAATAATGATAATATTAATAATACTTTTGCTTTAATAATAATAGTTCTAATAAAATGATACTAGTATTAATATTAATGAAATTAATAATAACTTTTATTATTTTCATTATAGTCGTAATAACTTTTATTTTTATCCTTATAATACTTTTGATAATAATAAAATTGTTGATGGGAAAACTACCTCCAATAAAGCTTAAAAATTTTTTTTGTCGAGAACCAGACTTGAACCCTCGACCTCTCGTTCCCGTATCAAACCCCCAACCAACACGCCACAAGTGTTTTTCTGATTAATACCCCAACAGAATATTTATAACTTGTATCTGATTTGATCCCTATTCTTCTTCCTCGTTTAATCACTCGACAGACTTCACTCAATTCATAATATTTAAATATAGTTAAATTTCATATAGCTATAGAAACGTATAATTGAAATTTTAATCAATCAAATGCAAAACATCAAACAGAAATGAAATAAAAGAAAAGAACAGACCCTGTTTACTCGAAAAAATTTATAACAACTCAGAACACAAAAATCAAATTTTAGAACGTTTTAGTTAAAGGCTTCAACACGAATTATGTTGCAAATTACTCATAGAACCTACCGAGAACATCAATTTAACATAAATCATCAAAACTGATTCAAATTTTGTGAAGAACAAAAGGTTTGACTTTGTATTTTGAATGTTTGACTTCGAATTTCTTGATCCATAAAATGAATTGGAACCTATAATTTCACAGAAAGTTTATGTGATTAATTTATAACATCATCACATTAATAGATTTTGAAGAAAACTCACAGAAATTCGATTCATGGGTCCATAACAGATACGAAGCAAAACAGGTCAGTTTACTGATATTTTTAAATTAAATTAAACAGATGATAGAAGATGATCAGGATTAATTTACGTAATAGAAAATGGAAGGAATCTATCTTTGCCAAAATATGAATCGATCAATTTATATATATAAGAAGAAAACGACCCTGGTTCACGAGGTAACAGGAGACAACAGAAAAAAAAAAAAAGAATCCAATGCTAATCGTGTATATATATCTGTAACAAATCACGCGTAATTATATATTCTTATGTATTATCTCTAATATTAATTATTAATAATTAATAAATATAAATACAAAATATGTTAATAATAATAATACAGATAATAACATTTTTGATAATAATACTAATAGTTATAATAATATTTGTAATGAAATTATTAGTAATACAATTAATAAATTGTGTTACTTTAATAATAATGATGATAATATATAATATATAATAATAATAATGATTCTTAATGACAATACATAATAATATTATTAGTGATAACAATTTAAATGTTTAAATTTTCTTATCAATATAATGTATATTATAATTATAATAATAATACAATTAATAATATTACTATAAATTTCAATAATAAAAATAAGAGTGATACTAATAACATTGATATAACACTATATTTAAGTCTTGTAATTTATTTTAATATATTTTTTTTTAACTATATATATATATATATATATATATATATATATAATATATTTATTTTATTAGTAACTTAATTATTATCTATATTACATTAAATTTCCAATTCAACTTAAAATGATTTGTTTGTATTTACTTCAAGTTAATATGTACAATTATAATTATATTTATATATATATACACATACATATCTATTTACAATATAATTGTTTGTGAATCGTCGGGCTTGGTCAAAGGGTAACTGATTATCCGAATATAGATTTCAAACTTTCTAGACTCAACATTACAGATTTTGCTTATCGTGTCGGAAACATATAAAGATTAAGGTTTAAATTTGGTCGAAAATTTCCGGGTCATTACACGAATGGTTTCGATGAACGGATTAGAAGTTATAGTCAATTGAATCTTTGTATTATTATTAAAAATGATTATTTTTATCGTCGTTCTAGGTTTATCTTATTATTATTATTATTATTTTTATTAATAAAAGGGATTTATCATTGAAAATTATTATTTTTATCGTTATTATTGTTAAAGTTATAATTAGTATTATTATTATTATTATTATTATTATTATTTTTATTATCATTAATATATATATACCATTATTTAAAAATGGTTATTGTTATTGTTATTATTATTATTATATTATCATTAAAATAATTATTAGTATTATCGTTAATAAAGTCATAGTAATTATTATTATTAGTATTATTGTAATTAAAACTAATATTAGTAACACCTAATTATTTTAATTACTATTATTATCGTTATTATGAACACGATGTAAAAGACGATTAAAAGCTATTAAATGAAACGGTTAGGAAATAATGAGTAAGAGCATCATGATGAAATTAATATATTATAAGCTATTGATTTAGATAAAATTATTGTTCTTATTATTTTTATCATTACTATTATTATTAAAAGTATCGTTGGTATTAAAACTATCATTTTAACGAAAATTATCGTTTTAATAGAAATGTCATTATTACTATAAAATATCATTATTATTATCATTTTAAATAGAATTATTATTTTTAAAGATAATATTAAAAAGTATCGTAAATATTAAAGTTATCATAATTAGAATTATCGTTTTATCATAAGGTCATCTTAGAAATTATAAATATTGATATTTTTATAATAATAATTAATATTACAAAATAATACAACTTTTACTTACTATTATTATAGATATTATTTTATCAAATAAATATGTGATACAAATATATTTGACTACGTGTAATAAATTACTTTAATAAATATTATTTTTATGATATTAAATGAACTCTATAAATTTTATTACTTTATATATATATATATATATATATATATATATATATATATATATATATATATATATATATATATATATATATATATATATATATATATATATATATATATATATATATATATATATATATATATATATATATATATATATATATATATATATATATATATTTAGTATATAAATTTTAATATGAAATTTTATTTATTAATAAATGAATTATATTATTTAATCTAATAAATCTTTTAAAAATATTTAAAAAATATAAAACGACGATATTTAAAATATATTATAATTATGGAAATCATTTTGAGTCAAATTGATTTTTGTTGACTTTTGCATATTAGTCTCGAGCATTAGGATTGTGGTACACTATGACCTGACTTAATTGCTAGACAAATATTGACCAACATATAAATATATATAATTGATTTAGGTTCGTGAATCCGAGGCCAACCTTGCACTTGTTCAATGACATTATATGTATTTTTTAATACGAAATACAATAGGTGAGTTTCATTTACCTTTTTACCCTTTATATTTTTTGGCTGAGAATACATGCGCAATTTTTATAAATGTTTTACGAAATAGACACAAGTAATCGAAACTACATTATATGGTTGAATGATCGAAGTCGAATATGCCCCTTTTACTTGGTAACCTAAGAATTAGTAAACCAGTCTACTAATTGACGCGAATCCTAAAGATAGATCTATTGGCCCTAACGAACCCCATCCGTTGGAGCGGATGCTTTAGTACTTCGATGTTGTTTTATCATGTCCGAAGGATTTTCCGGAATGATAGGGATATTCTTATATGCATCTTGTTAATGTCGGTTACCAGGTGTTCAATTCATATGAATAATTTTTGTCTCTATGCATGAGACGTATATTTATGAGAACTGGAAATGAAATTCTTGTGGTCTATTAAAATGATGGAAATGATTATTTATGTTAAACTAATGAACTCACCAACCTTTTGGTTGACACTTTAAAGCATGTTTATTCTCAGGTATGAAAGAAATCTTCCCCTGTGCATTTGCTCATTTTAGAGATATTACTGGGAGTCATTCATGACATATTTCGAAGAACGTTGCATTCGAGTCATTGAGTTCATCAAAGATTATTATTAAGTCAATTTATAGTTGGATAGTAGATATTATGAAATGGTATGCATGCTTGTCAATTTTTGATCTAAAGAAAGTTTGTCTTTTAAAAATGAATGCAATGTTTGTAAAATGTATCATATAGAGGTCAAATACCTCGCGATGTAATCAACTATTGTGAATCGTTTATAATGTATATGAATGGGTCCCTTCAGTCTATTATTATAATTTGATATATATAGGTTAAACCTATAACTCACCAATATTTTTGTTGACGTTTAAAGCATGTTTATTCTCAGGTGATTATTAAGAGCTTCCGTTGTTGCATGCTAAATTAAGGACAAGATTTGGAGTCAGCATGCTTGTAATATAATGTTTAAAAACTGCATTCAGGGACTTAAATTGTTGTGTAATATTATTGTAAACCATTATGTAATAGTCGTGTGTAAACGCTACATTTTAGATTATCATTACTTGATAATCTACGTTATGTTTTTAAACCTTTATCGATAAAATAAAGGTTATGGTTTATTTTAAAATCGAATGCAGTCTTTAAAAAAATGTCTCATATAGAGGTCAAAACCTCGCAACGAAAACAAGTAATATGAAACGTTTATAATCAATATGAACGGGACATTTCAAGATAAGCATACAAGATGAAAGCAACTTAAAGTAACAAGATAACTTTATTAAATTAAGAAAAGCGTCCACCGTTTACAGACGAGTTCTGGACCATTACAAGTGCTGACATCCTCTAGACCACTCCTATTACAATCTTCGGCGTTCGCCTCCGGGTATTTAATTTCCCGCTCGGAGGTGAGAAGGCCTTGAAAGCTCTAGTGAGATAAAGTGTATTGTAGTGAGAGAGTGAAGAGAGGTGTGTTGAAAATGGATGACAAAAAGCCTTTTAATAGAAGTGAAAAAATGCCTGCAAACGGCTCGCAGGCCGTTTGGCAGGCCATTTACAAGGCCTGTTTGCAAGGCCCGTTTGACCAGTCAGCCAGTTTGTGATGCCCTTTTGTCTAGGCTGTGTGACAGGCCGTATCCCATAGTGGCAGGCCGTTTGGCAAGCCGTTTGGCCTGCCCTGGTTAGCCTATTTCCTGGGTCGTAACTTGATTTATTGTCTTTCGCCGTTTTTGCTCTAGAATCTTCGTTTTAGCTCCGATTCTCTTGATTTTTTTTTCATCATCTTCGTAATTAATTAATCTACAAGTTTAACCGAAAAAGCGATTATTTTTCCGGCAAAGTTTGAAACTTTATGCTCTTGGGACTCAATATCAGGGGTGAAAACATGACTTTTTAGCCGATATCACTTCTACTAGCAACTACATACTAATCTCTTATTGATCACTAGAGCGACAATAGAGAGATAATTATTTTCCTAATCTATGTGCTTTTCTCTCTCTAGAATCTAGAGACAGAAAGTAGAGAGAGAACTAATCTTCTACTAATTACTAGAGAGTGACAATAGAGAGATGTTTAGAGAGAGAAGTGAAGAAGGTGTGTGTTGAAATGGATGGATGCGACCTCCATTTATAGGAAATGCTTGATGGAAAATTTGTAAATAAATGGGCTGAAAAACCCCTGGCAAGTGGGACGGCAGGTGGGATGCATATGGGGTATCTCTAGCAAGTAGGACGGCAGGCAGGACGACAGGCAGGAGTTTTGCTAGGATACGGCTGGCTGGCCGTATCGCAAGCCGCTTGGCCAGGCAAGCCATTTGGCCAGGCCGTTTGCTGGCAGGCCATTTGTGATGTTGGCAGGCCGTATAGCTGGCCGTTTTTGGCCTCTGGTTTGCTATTTTCTTGGATCGTTTTGCTCGTTCCCGGGATCGTAACTTGGTTTCCGGGGTCGTAACTTGTCTTTCACCGTTTTCGCTCTAGAATCTTCGTTTTAGCTCATTTTACTTGATTCTTTTTGCATCGCCTTTGTAATTACCAAATCTACTTACAAAGTGATTATTTTGGCGATAAAGTTTGCAACTTTATTATTTTTGGGCCTTAATAGGTAAAAATGTGACTTTTTAGCCGATATCAGCACAATACAAATTTTTGTAGTTTTCTTGATAGACTTGATCACCCTATCCATATGAAAATTTTACACCAATCTTTGTACGTGCAACCTTTTAATATCAATAAACTTTTATATTTTTGCTTATGTAAAGCGCTACATGTTAGGAATGTAGAACAGTGCATTCATAATCCTGCCCACAGAAGGTAAAGCATTTTTATGCTCGCGATGGTAGAAGCTTTTGTGTCAACATTTTAGACACAAGGGATCGGCTAGTGTAAGCATGACTTCACTAGAAAATACCGAGGCAAAAATTCAATATCTCTTAAATGTCATGACATATACAATGGTTTATCTCAACTGCATAAATCCATTCTTACAAAAAAAATAGGAAAACTTTGTTTCAGCATCAATATACAAGTGTATTTTTGGAAAGCCGAACAACGCCTAAGCGCCAAAATGCTATACGCAGAACGCTGCACGAATTACTAAACAATTTCTTCGCACACAGGATTGACTAATGAAAAAACATATTGTGCCATTTAATTATTTTTTGATTCATTCAAATCTTTACAAGCAAACGTACACCGTGTTGACAACTTAGTCATTTCTTTCAAAAACTTTGATTTCAAAGAATATTACAAAATTTTGCATAATGGACAATATTTCGCAAAACCAAAAACGGATAACATTTAAATACATCCGTCATGCAATAAACAGATAAGACAAGTGTATATTGCTGTCAAGATTAACATAAAATAAGCATAATGTACACATCATATAGGCAATTTTATATGTTAAGAAATATAGAAAAATATTACAATCAAGCAAAATATTTCATACAATACGGAGAATGGAAAATGTTTCAAGTATCTTTGTTATGCAACAAACAGATAAAGCAAATGTGTTTCGTTGTAAAAATAGCATAATATAAGCATAATATACACACATATTATAGCATGGCTTCATAATTTGGTATGATTAACACACACACACACACATACACACACACACACACACACACACACACACACACACACACACACACACATATATATATATATATATATATATATATATATATATATATATATATAATATTTCAGAGCAAAAAGATTTAAAGTTAACATTACAAATGTTGTTTCAAATTATTTCATAATATATTGGCACGCCCAATATATCTTTCACTGAAACTCCATACCTGTTACAAATCTCTTCCAGTGATTCAACCTTAAGTGCAGCAACTGCATCCTTAGCAGCTTCTTATTTTGCCACATCATTAGGTTTTATGAATTCTGAAATTTCAACAGGAAGAGGATCAGGTTTGTTGGGGATAATGTTTATCACTTTCTCCACTACTTCAGACACATCTTTTGCCACTTTTGACTCAAAGTAATGGTGGAAAGCTTGAACAACAGTGTCTGAATCCAACTCCCTCTGCACAAGGGCAGGAATACCAGTTTTCAACTCTGTCAATTATTTTTTAGCAGCAGCAGTAGCGTTCTCGTCAACTACACGGCTCTTTTCTTCCACAACCTATTTCAGCTCCTCAATCTCTTTCAACAAATTCCCTTTTTCAGCTCTCAAATCCACAAAAGTACCTTCCACCGCCTTCAGTTCCTCCTCCTTCTTTTGTATAAGATCTGCAGTAGTTGTCCACTTCTTATGAACAACCTGCACCTTCATTGTGATGACCCAAAAATTTTCGACTAATTTTAAACCAAACTCTCGATACGACTTAATATTTTTGACACAATAAGTAAAGTCTGTTAGGTTGAGTCTCAAAATTTTTCAACTATTCTATATATTCAATTGACCTTCGACCATTCCCGACGATTCACAAACCATTATTTGTAGATAGATAGGTATATATATATATATATATATATATATATATATGCAAAAAATATATTAATAAATTATTAATTATTGGAATTAGAATATAATAAAGTTAATTGATATATATCTGTGATATGAATGATTCATGCATCCTTTCATAATAAACCTCAAATTATTTCATTTTCATTCGATTATTGTTACTGCACTTCTAACCCAAGCATAAACCAAAACAACTTTTGTTACTTTTCTAACAACTCTAAACAACCATCACTATCCGTTGCTATATTAGTTCCTATTTCTTGAAGTGAACACCAAACCAATCGCCGCCTCATCTACCTACTACTACTAACAGAAAACAAACAAAATCACCAATTAACAAACACCCACTAACTAAAAGTGTCGGCAGATAAAATAAATGTGAAGACTGTACCCAATCCGTTACTTATCATTGCATCAAAACTTTAAGATTCTTAGTTTTATTATATTATTATATTTTTATTATTTTAATGGTACATTTATATTTCTGCCTTCTAATTGATCTAGAAATCACATATTGTATATATATACATATATATACATATGAGTTACTTGTGAGACCCATCTCCATCATCACTGTGCTTGATTGCTTTCTGTTGCAACACAAACTCAACTGTATCATTCACGTGAAGTAACATGAGCATAATGTTTTGCTTTTGGTTTCTTGCAATCACTAGTCCACCTTTCTATTATCGATCACAATCTATATTTATTTACCTTTATATAACCTTATCTACCTATATCATAGATATATACATATACATAGAACTCATTCACTCATGAACCACTTTAACCCATGACCATCTCATCCTCTCTTCTATTTTTTTCATGTAACTCACCCACACATGCTACCATATTCGGGTTATGTTGATCCTAAATCGAGAACCACCCTACCATATAACCACTAGACCACCCTTCACCCGACACCATCACTTCCATAACCACCAGCACACACCACCACCCTCGCCATTTTCAATTGTCATGAACAAATCACAAACAATCATCACCAACATTCAATGACCATTGTCCTCCTTTACTACTCATATTTCGTGAATCACACAAACTCACCATCGAGCTTCCACTATCACCATATTTCACCCCATCGGCAACTACAACGCCACCATCACTTGGGACTTTCGGCTACCACCTTAAACAACTCCCAATGACAAGTTGCCACTCTTCTTATTCCTTTCTTCTTCGTGACCGACACTACCACCACTCAATAATACCATAACCACCATGGACAATCACCACCTTTATCATGGTAAACCCTCGAACCACCACCGCCGTCTAACATCTACAATCACCATAAAAATGGCTACTCTCTCTCTTCCTTTTTCTTCTTCGTGGAGTCACCACCTCCTAACAATCTTTTTCTGTTTCTGATCAAACCGAGAAACCATCACCATCGTTGTCTTCTTCTTTTAACCTTCGACATACACTACCACACCAATCCTCTACTTTCCACCACCAATGGACACCACAACAACCACCTTTTGAACAATCACTAACGAGACCACCATGGTTAAACCCACAAAAATTGGCTGCAATGTTTCTAATTCTGACGTCGGTTTCGATTACAACCCAAAAACCGTCACCATCGAACCTCATTTAAACCTGTTTGGGGTTGCTGCCGTATTTTATTTACGCCACCACCGCCACAAACTACAACTTACAATGAAAAACAAATTTTCCCGTTTCCTTTAAAATGTGAACGAAGGGAATTAAAGGATGATGATAAGGTGAGGAGCTGTAAAGGCGATGATACTTGTAAAGTATTAGCAATTGTGTTGGTAACCTATCTAATATAATTATGACACTGGATAATGGATGATGAAGCGATGATGATGAAATCATGATGAGAGTATGCGTATTCTTTTTTTTGTTTTCATTAATGACACATGTCTGCTATATTATGTTCTACTTCACTTCATCAATCGAACCCAAAACAACCTGCTAGTCGGTTTCCAGTAAACCCTCGATATCCCACTAATTGTGATATTAGATCGTGATTTTGGGCCAAATGATTTTCTTGGACACAACAAAGTTGGGCCACGTTTTATTATTATGTTAGGCTACTGCACCAGTTTCCTGTTTCCTTATTGCCGAAGCCCACTTCCCACTTGTTGGGCCAAAATAACGAGCTAGATTATAGTGTTGGTTATAATGATCTTGATGATGTTACGATTATGATGAGGTGATGATGTATGTATTATGGTGATCATTATGGTATGATTATAGTTATGATGAATGAAAGATGATGATGGTGACGATATATGATAATGACCCGTGAATGGTGATTTCGTGTTAATGATTTTGGTTACGATTAAGAGATGATGATTATGAAACGTGTTTATGTTAATGATGATAAAAGAATGATGGGTTCAATGATCATAATCGTGATCATAATATATTATGATGATAATCATAAAGATTAGGATGTCGAAAGTATAGGTTAAAAGAATTATTAGTGCAAATTAAATCAGATAGAACCAGATGGAGAAATGGTTTAAGGGTATTTGGGTTAATCGAGAGGTCTTGGGTTCGAGCTCGGGCAAGGGCAGTTATTTTTGGCTTATTCTTGTGAGGTAGCATTCCTATTATTATTATTATTATTATTATTATTATTATTATTATTATTATTATTATTATTATTATTATTATTATTATTATTATTATTATTATTATTATTATTATTATTATTATTATTATTATTATTATTATTATTATTATTATTATTATTATTATTACTAATATAAGAATTAATGATCATTTATTATTATTGTTATTATGATTAATATTATTATTTTTATTATTAGTATTATAATTATTATTATTATCATATCTATGAGTATTATAATCATTATTATTATTATAAGTATGATTAATATTATTATTATTATTAATTTATCATTTTAGTATTATTATTATTGTTATGATGATAATAATAATAATAATAATAATAATAATAATTATTATTATTATTATTATTATTATTATGAAAATAATAAAATTTATAATTATTTTCATTAATATTAGTATTAGTAATATTTTATAATTATTAATATTATTATTATTATTATTATTATTACTACTACAACTATATTATTATTACTATCAATATTAGTATCAGTATTATTATTATTATCACAATAAGAGTTAGTCATATAAAAATATACGTAATAAAACTATATTAATATTTTTAATTATTTAAAGTATATAAAATAAATATATCTAAATTAAGTTACAATGAAATACTTAATTTATTAAGATAACATTATATCACTAACTATATATAAAATTGTTCATTTATGATTATGTGATTTGATATATATAATTGATGATATAGGTTCGTGAATCCGAGGCCAACCCTGCATTGTTCAGTTCTGTCGTATGCATATTTTTAATACAAAATAGCGTATCGTGAGTTTCGTTTGCTCCCCTTTTAAATGCTTTTGCAATATATATTTTTGGAACTGAGAATACATGCGCTGCTTTTATAAATGTTTGACGAAATAGACACAAGTACTCAAAACTATATTCTATGGTTGGATTATTAGACCGAATATCACCCTTTTTAGCTTGGTAGCCTGAGAATTAGTGTTTATTATAATTTCCACTAATTGACGCGAATCCTAAAGATAGATCTATCGGGCCTAACAAGCCCCATTCGGGTTACGGATGCTTTAGTACTTCGATTTTATCATATCCAATGAGAGTCTCGAAATGATGGGGATATTCTAGATGCATTTTGTTTATGTCGATTACCAGGTGTTCACCATATGAATGATTTTTATACATAGGTTATGTGTATTATGTTTTGTACACGGGTTACGTATGCGGTTAAATAAATGAAATCTTGTAGTCTATTAAAATATTGAAATGATTATTTTTGATAAACATATGAACTCACCAACCTTTTGGTTGACACTTTTAAGCATTTTTATTCTTAGGTATGAAAGAAATCTTCTGCTGTGCATTTGCTCATTTTAAAGATATTACTTGGAGTCATTCATCGCAATGGAACCAGATGTTATTGCATTCGTCCATATGGATTTGGACGGGCCTTGACATGTGGTATCAGAGTTGTGGTCTTAGTGAACCAGGTCTTGCATTAGTGTGCCTAACTGAATATTGTTAGGATGCATTAGTAAGTCTGGACTTCGACCGTGTCTGCATGTCAAAAGTTTTGCTTATCATTTCTTGTCGGAAATTACTTGCTCATCATTCCTAAGTCTAGACACGTCTTACTGAATTTATTGCATAGATAGTGTATAGACAGATTCATATCTTAAGCATGTCTGTTACTATAAACTTTGTCTGACAGCTTCTGAAGATTTCTCCGTAATTTATGGGATTTTAGTATTATATATACATATGTAAATTATGTTTAAAATAATACCAAATCTAAGTCCTATAATCTTCCTCATATCGAAAAATCATATCCCTGCTCTGCACGAGATGGATCCTGCAACCAGTTCCAGTTCCTCTGATTCAGACAGCTATTCCGATATAGATTTCCACACGAGCTCCGAAAGCAGTGTAACCGGAATGGATCAACCAATCAGCCATCATCAATTCTGGATGAATTGGGGATGGGTTCTAGTCGACTTAATCAATGGAGACGAGAAGAAGGCGATCCTTTCCACCAAACGAATTCACCCCTTGACGATGAACCTGAAGCACTTACCGGCGAACCAATCCGAAACACCATTTTCACCGTCATTTTTTGGATATCTCGCCATGATTATATAACATCTCAGATTCTAAACCTTATTCATTCACTTGTTCCAACCACCAGTCATCCCAGTGTAATAGAAGAAGTCAACGAACTTCACGCTTGAGTAGTGGTTCCGGAGAATACGATGCATAGCTTGCGAGCATCACTGACATCAACAGCTGTACCACCAACAACACAAGTCTCAACATCACAATCTATACCTCGAACCTAATCATCGTTCTACATATCGTTCTATATCATTTATCTTCGTTTTGCATGGGAATTATGTAATCTCTAATGTTTTAAAGATTATGTATTCTAGTTCTAACGATAATTCAAATGAGTTTAATATCAAATTGACTCATTAAATTCATGATTACATCTGAAGGAAATATATATGTAAGTATATTTTCATAAAGATTGTAATTAAAAATTATTCTGTACAAATTATTAATGATGAGAATATTTTAACGGGTAGGTAATACTCTAGAAATACTTAGATCTCACATTAACATGTTACACTGTACATTTTTCAAATCCGATTAAACAGTCATTTACTATCCTACTTACAACCACAGATATACGTATCCGTTCATCCACGAATAACCATTTTCATTCCAATTCAAATTCATATACGAATTTTTACCGATTAGAATCCAAGTCAAGTTTAACAGGTGGCATAATGAAGAAAATAATGGACAAAATAAAATTTATTAGTAACCAATTAATTAACTACGTAAAATTTTAAATCTATACTAACCAAATCCTAGCTAACTGTTCCTATACCCGTTATGACTATTTGCTTATTACATTTTATTTATTGTCATTCTAATTATCGCAATTTATTTATCGCAATTTTAATACTAGAAATTTTATTTATGTCAATTAAATACTATTATTTATTTTACGCACTTTAAATATCGTCATTTAAATACTGTCATAATATACTAGTCTTGGTTAATCCCGAGACAATATAATATAACGTTGATTAACTAGATTATATATTGAACTATTGGACTATTGGACTACTAACATTTGACTACTAACCTTGGACAATTAAAAAGTATTAAAAGAGTAGGAAATACCAAATACAACACATTTTGACTTAAAATATCGTTAATAAATTACATCTACTATAGTTAAATATTTCCTCAAGTTTGCCACTTGATTTCATCTTAAACAATCATATATATCTTGACGATTACAATATTCGTTCAAACCCTTCGAAATTCTTGAAACACCTCGGAATGATAACCAATGATTCAGATATGAGAATGCTGATGAAGCAGCAAAAGCTATAGATGGTCTTAATGGCCAAAAGCTTGATAATAAATAATGGTGTGTTGGAAAAGCTCAGTTTTGGAACTGAAAAATGAATTGAACAAACTATGAAGGAGGCTGTGGATAAATTACAAGAACTAAACCTGTACTTACAAAATCCAGATGATTTAATATCAGATGAAACCTTTAGCGAATACCTTGCTCCTTACTTATTCTAAATCGTTGCGAAAAAATCTTCTTCATTATCCTTTGATTCTAGATATTCTAAAATTTCTAAGATATCATCATATCTTTCAGTATAAATATCTTCGATATTTCTGAAAGATATCTTCCTAACTATTCATGTTCGAAATTATTTATCTCTTTGTGCTATCCATATTACATCATAAAAGAAACTGTTTTAGTTTCTATATTCTGTAAAATTCGAGTTTAATTTATGAATGGTTTCTGGAGAAGTGTTGAGAATTGAAGCATGAGTTAGTATAATATAATGACGCCCGGCCAACGTGATTATATTATAATAAGTCATGCTGAATTTCTAATGGAACGTGATGAGTCACAGATCACACCCTCATCATGAACCATGTTACACGATTCTTTCATTCTACTTAATCTCTAAGCATATCACGAAAATATTTCCTTGATATTTCTATTCTTTCGTAATTCCAGCAGTTTGCTAATTAATAGTGCTATTACATTCCTTTCTGCTTAGAAAATTTTCTTTAAATCCCTTGAATTCCGGAAATCAACCGTGACTACATCAAAAGTTAAGACGAATCTTTATTTCTCATTTCACTCTTTTGTGATAGCTTCATTCGTACTTGTTGCATGATCAAATTATTTTATCCATATTATTCAACGGTGATAAAACTCTATTTATCAACTCATATTTTTCATAAAAACATTTTTAGTGTTAGCCATGACGACCTCGATCAACTTTCGGGACGAAATTTCTTTAACGGGTAGGTACTGTGACGACCCAGAAATTTTCGACTAATTTTAAACCAAACTCTCGATACGATTTAATATTTTTGACACAACAAGTAAAGTTTGTTAGGTTGAGTCTCAAAATTTTTGAACTGATCTATATATTCAGTTGACCTTCGACCATTCCCGACGATTCACGAACCATTATTTGTAGATAGATAGGTATATATAAATAAGTATATATATATATATATATATATATATATATATATATATATATATATATATATATATATATATATATATATATATATAAATGATTAATTGTTGGAATTAGAATATAATAAAGTTAATTGATAAATATCTGTGATATGAATAATTCATGCATCCTTTCATAATAAACCTCAAATCATTTCATTTTCATTCAATTATTGTTACTGCACTTCTAACCCAAGCATAAACCAAAACAATTTTTGTTACTTTTCTAACAACTCTAAACAAACATCACTATCCGTTGCTATTTTAGTTCTTGTTTCTTGAAGTGAACCCCAAACCAATCACCGCCTCATCTACCTGCTATTACTAACAGAAAACAAACAAAATCACCAATTAACAAACACCCACTAACTAAAAGTGTCGGCAGATAAAATAAATGTGAAGACTGTACCCAATCCGTTACTTATCATTGCATCAAAACTTTAAGATTCTTAGTTTTATTATATTATTATATTTTTATTATTTTAATGGTACGTTTATATTTTGGCCTTCTAATTGATCTAGACATCACATATTGTATATATATATACACATATATACATATGAGTTACTTGTGAGACCCATCTCCATCATCATTGTGCTTGATTGATTTCTGTTGCAACACAAACTCAATTGTATCATTCACGTGAAGTAACATGAGCATAATGTTTTAATTTTGGTTTCTTGCACCCACTAGTCCACCTTTCTATTATCGATCACAATCTATCACAATCTATCACAATCTATATTTATTTACCTTTATATAACCTTGTCTACCTATATCATAGATATATACATATACATAGAACTCATTCACTCATGAACCACTCTAACCCATGACCATCTCTCCCTCTCTTCTATTTTTTTCTTGTAACTCACCCACACATGCTACCAGATTCGGGTTATGTTGATCCTAAACCGAGAACCACCCTACCAT